>NC_055987.1:194166615-194392478 GCF_018446385.1 Zingiber officinale
AGGAGTTGGACTACCTTTTCTCCCTTGTTTATCTGGAGGTTCATCAGTTGGCTTCGGAGTATGTCCCTCTTTGCTAGTTTGACTTCGAAATTACCTTTGTGAAGCTCCAAGAAGTTTTCCCAGAGATATTTGGCAAAGTCATAGCTTCCGATCTAACTAACCTCCTAGGGCGGAAGAACATAAGCAGATGGAACTCTACTTTTTCATTCGCTATGAAGTCAGCTTGTTCCTTCTTCGTCCACGTGCACTCTTCTTTCTCAGTTTTGTGCTGATCCATAGATACTACAAAATCATATTTTACAATTAATAAGATTTAAAAATCAGTTTTGAAGAATAATTCTATGAGGTTTTTCCACATTGCGAAGTCTCTCTCAAATTTTGGCGGGTAGATGCTGGATCCACCCATTTCTTTTGCTTCGGATGATGGTTAGTCCTTCTGAAGCGAACTTGGCTCTGATACCACTTGTTGGTCCTCGGTCAGTTGGCAAAAGGGGGTGAATTGCCCTGAAAAAGCAAACAAACCTTTCTTGAAACTTACAATATGATTAAGACAACCACTTTATTAGAATAAACTAAAATGCATAAATTAAAAAAAGACTACCGATATTTACTTGGTTATAACCGGGGAGGTTATTAATCCAAGATGTTGAAAACACTAATCAAATTCTCCTTTTGTCATAGGCGGAGAATCCTCTTACAAGCGTTGGAAGCACAGAACTTGAAAACAGAGATGTAGTTCAAAGTACAAAAAGTGTTGTGTTGAACTACTGAGATCAGGGTTCTATTTATAGCATGCTGGTCGAATCTGTCCGTTTGCTAACGTGGCAGCTCAGGACACTTGGGTGTGGATAAAACTTTATCCACGTTGCAACGGCTCACAACAGCTAGTGTTGATAAAACTTATCTAGTTCGGGCACCTGGAGTAGCTCTGGGTGTCTAGACTACCTTCGACAAGGGCGCGTCGAGGAGGTGCCTTGGGCTGCCCAGGGCGGTCTAGGTGCTCGGACCAGTCCGGGCACTTGGACCAAGTCTAGGCATCCAGACAGTCAACTTCTTGTTGATTATCTGGTTTCTTCTCCATTCGCTTGGGTGATTTGGGCCATTTGGAATAAGGCTCACTTGAACCCATTTTCTAGCCTTCTCCTCCAACAAGCTTCCACTCAGGCTTCTCATCCCTCAGAAACGCTACTCGCCTTCTTCTTGTCTGTCAGCGTACTCTTTCGCAGCACTTAGTCCCTCAGATGCACCGAGCCCGTCGGCTCTCTCCCATGCCATCCTTCTTGCTAGCTGCTTCTTTTACTCGACTTCCTGTGCTCTCAAGTTCCTGCACACTTAGACACAAGACATCAAACACATACAAGACCTAACTTAACTCAGTTGACCATATCAAAACTACCTCGGGGTCCCTATAGGATGTTCTCATTGCAACGAAAAGAAAAAAAACAAATCTAAAAACTTACCCTTGATAATTAAAGTTTAGTGAAAGTTAATTGAGAATTAATTGCTATATTGGAAAGGCAAGGTATTTCTTATCCAACTAGCCACCCTGCTATAGATCCTTATCCTGACGAGCTCAGTGCGTTGGTATCCCAAGGTTGTTTTGATGTGATTAAACAAGTTAAGTTAGGTCCTGTTATGTTTAACCCTGTGTCTAAGTGTGCAGGAATTTAGGAGCACAGGAAGTCGAGCAAAAGACGCAACTAGCGAGAATGACGACACGGGAGAGAGCCGACGGGCTCAGTGCATCTAAGGGACGAAATGTTACGGAAGAGTACACCAGCGAACGAGAAGGAACGTGTGATGTTTCTGAGGGACGAGAAGCTGGAGCAGAAGATTACCCGGGGAGCAAAAGACACAGCTAGCGAGAATGTCAGCGCGGGAGAGAGCCGAGGGCTCAGTGTGTCTGAGGGATAAAGCTGCGGAAGAGTACGCTGGCGGATGAGAAGGAAGCATGCGACAATTCTGAGGGACGAGAAGCCGGAGCGAAAGGTTGCTCGAGGAGAAGATCGGAAGTTGGGTTCGGGTGAGTCATATTTTGGATGTGTTGGTGCGGGAAGCATTCGACGATCGAACCTAAGTTTTGATAATGACAAAGGATTCAAAGTTAAGGTTATGTTGTGATCTAACAAGTCTGTTTAAGTGTTTCAGGAAAAGTCCTAACTGTGGTTAGGCAAGTGAAAATCCTAGGGGGTGGTAACCCTAGGTCATAGGGGGTGGTAACCCTATGCGAAAAGTCTTGGTGGGTCGAGTGCTTCAGGCAAAAGTCCTAGGGGGGGGTAACCCTAGGTGGAAAGTCCTGGTGTGGCGGACCAGGTGAAAGACTGGACCAGCCGGGAATCGGAAGTCCAGCAGAAAGTCCGGAAGCATCGAGCACCGAGCAAAAGTCCAGTCGATCTGGATGATCGCATTGGCAACAGGTAAATCTCCTGAGTAGAGTAGGCGAGGATGCGTTCCCCATAGAAGGAACAGTAGGCGTCGGGTCGACCTAGGGTTTCCGGTCGGAAATCTGAAGTCAGACTCGGACAGTCGGGAGACTGTCAAACTTTAATTCATTATTATTATTGTGCACTAACTCTGTGTTGCAGGTACTCTGGACTAACGCATTTTGCAGGTACCAAAAAACACAAGCTAAGCTCGGATGTACAGTGTCTGAGGCGCCTCCATGGGGCTTGGAGGCGCCTCGGGTGCGAGCCAGCTTCTGCCAGCGCAGCTCAGTGGAGGCGCCTTGGTCCAAACCGGAGGCGCCTTGGACCGGGCTTTGAAGGCGCCTTAGAGAGCACAGAAGGCGCCTTGAAGGGATAAGTCACGACCAGTTCAGGCTTGATCCACGCGGGCGACTCGGCTATCCTGGAGGCACCTTAGATGGCTTTCAAGGCGCCTTGAACACCTTTTATAAGCAGCACTCGACCAGCAACTCATAACAACTGCTCCTAAGAGATTCTCTTACGACAAGCTGCAAACTCAACGACCCCGAAGTGCTGTAGAAACATCCTGACGACCCGGAACTCCAAATTCGCTATTTTTTAAGTGTTGTCGGTATACTTTAAGTTCTGATTATTGTACTTAATCTGTAGAATTTTCGAACTTATAGTTGTTGCCCACCGAAAGCGGTCAACGACCGCGGGCCTTCGAGTAGGAGTCGAGAGAGGCTCCGAACGAAGTAACCTCTCGTGTCTTTTGTGTGTTTATGCATTTTTATTTCTGCTGCTTTATAACTCGATAGTTTTAATAATTCGAAACAGTGAAAGCCACGAGCGTTATTCACCCTCCTCTAGCACTTTCGATCCAACAATTGGTATCAGAGCGGGGTCGTTTTGAATCAGTGTAACCACTATTCAAAACATTTTTTTCATGGTATTTTCAGATTTTTCGAAGTCAAATTAGAATTAGCTTAATAGCTACATTCTAATTGTTTTATCGAATCGGTTTTGCTCGAGGTTGGTACAATACCACTTGAGCTCATTTTCCCTTCTTTCTCCCGCACTACTAATCCAAGACCCAGTCTTGGAACCGGTTTTATTGTTTTTGTCATTAAGGATTTTAAATGGCCCAACAAGAAGGTTTCAGCACCGTTCGCCCCCCACTTTTTTCCAGAGAAGACTTCAGATATTGGAAGGGGCGCATGGAAACCTTCCTCAAGACACAATTCGACACGTGGATGATAATCAAGACCGGACTACAACTGCCATCCGACGAAGACGGCAAGCCAACACCCTGCGAAAAATGGGAACCGTCCCTAATCAAGAAGGTGGGTGCTGATGCCAGAGCAACCTGCACCCTCCAATGCGGACTGACCAAGGAGGAACTCAACAGAGTTGGACCATTCTCCAGCACAAAAGAGATTTGGGAGAAGCTGATCGAACTCCACGAGGGAACCTCCGACACAAAAGTAAGTAAACGTGACTTGTTGCTTAATAAATTGTATAACCTAAAAATGCAGGAAGATGAGACGGCCTGTCAACTCCACGCACGTATACAAGACATCCTCAACTCCCTCCACGCAATTGGTCAAAAGGTCGAGAATAGGGACATCATAAGGTATGCACTCAACTCTTTCCCTTGGAGTGCGCATTGTGGGCATCAATGGTAGATGCCTACAAAGTCTCCAAAGATTTATCTTCAATTAGATTAGACGAGCTATTTTCAGAATTTGAACTTCATGAGCAGACTAATACACAACCTTCCGAGAAAGGAATTGCTTTGCTTGCAGGTACCGGTGGAGCTCGTGAATCAAGATCACATCAAAGAACCGAACAGGAGTCGGAAGCAGAAACTGACTCAGAAGAAGAAGACAATGAACTAACCATTGAACTCATGAACCTTGTGAAAAGACTCTACAAGAAGAAGAAAGGCTTCAACAAGAGGGACCTAAAGAAGGCAGTCCAATCCAAGGAGGCCCAACCGAATTCTAAGGTAAAATTTGAGGTGATCTGCTACGGATGCAACCAGAAGGGGCACATCAAGGCCAACTACCCCAACCAAAAGGAAGCCAAGAAGCAGAGAAGGAAGAAGGCCCTGAAGGTGACATGGGATGAATCTTCCTCAGAAGATGACGACGACGAACTCGATCAGACGAGTTTACTTGCGCTGATGGCCCGGGACCAAATCAACCTGTCGGAGAGTGAGAGCGAGTCGGAGGCCGAGTCCGAGCAAAGCCACGGATCCGTATCCGTTCCCGAAGGGCCTGATCCCTCTGTAAGTATCTCTCGACTCAATAATTTAGTTAATTATTTGCTACGAAAGTTAGCTAAATCAAACCTTAGAGTCAAGTCACTTCTAAAGGAAATAGAAGTCCTTAAAGAAGTGACTAACTCCGAATCTTTGACTGAACCAGTTTAGACTGGAAACTCAACTCAAGTCAAAAAACTTGTAGAAGAGAATTTCAGCCTGAAAATTCAAGTCAAGGATCTGGAGAAAACACTAGAACAGTTTTCTTTAGGTTCCAAGAATCTTGACCTAATTCTTGGGACACAAAGAGCCGTTTACAATAAAACTGGTCTAGGATTTAAACCAAAGAAAAAATATAAATCTTATTTATCTCTTGTACAAAGAGCAAATAGAAAAACAGTCCAAGCATGGGTCTCCAAGTCCAAATTGATTAATCAAGTTGGACTTGGTCAATATTGGATCCCGAAGGATCAAATACACTACCTCGATAGACAATATCGAGGCTATGCTCCAAGGAGAGCAAAAAGAAAGACGATATTAATAAAGCGAACATAATTAAAATTTTAAAATTAAAAATTCAAAATTCAATTAAAAATTCAAAATTTAAAATTCAAAATTCAATTAAAAAATTAAAAATTAAAAATTCAATTAAAAATTAAAAATTAAAAATTTAATTAAAAAATTTAAAATTCAAAATTAAAAATTAAAAATTAAAAATTAAAAATTCAATTAAAAATTCAAAATTAAATTAAAAATTCAAAATTCGAAATTAAATTAAAAATTCAATTAAAAATTTGAAATTAAATTAAAAACTCAAAATTCGAAACTCAATTCGAAATTAATTCAAAATTAAAAGTAAAATTCAACTTAAATCAAATAAAAATAGAAGGAGGATCCAGAATAGCTAGCACCCCTAACTAAACTACCCGACTGGGTAACCGAACTTTATCTACCCGACAGGGTAATCGAACTTTACCTACCCGGTAGGGTAAATAGGGTTAGATTAAAATGGGCTAGGTTTAACTTGACCGACGGTACTGGTGAAATATTAGATGATAGTACGTTGGGGAAACTTAGTCATCGCATGTCTAAGAAGATATGGCTTCGACCTGGTGCATTTGGTTAAGTGAAACTGACCGAAGCTACCCTCTATGGATCCTAACCAGTTAGACCAATGTTTAGTACTAAGTTCAATGGGTAGGACTATTTGGAAAATCTCGAAGGCATGATTACTTTAATGATGTCCTTGTGACTCACCATAGCCCAGAAGTTTATCCAAAGAACGTCTGCTTGTTGAACCCAAAACTAAACCTAAATCTAACACAAAGTTAAACAAAACCCTTAAATTGAAACTAATTCATCTCACAAAAATTATAGGATCCTCTGATTGAAAATTTAGATCAGGTGAGATGACTAAGTAATTAAAATTAATTCAAAATTTAACTTGTAATTAAAATTAATTCAAAATTTAACTCGTAATTAAAATTAATCAAACTTAATTATTTTTAAAATTAATCAAACTTAATTATTTTCAAATTAATCAAACTTAATTATTTTTAAAATTAATCAAACTTAATTATTTTCAAAATTAATCAAACTTAATTATTTCCAAAATTAATCAAACTTAATCACTTCAATTTCTTTTCATCAAATAGAGTCCAATTCAAACAATTTATGTGTAGGAACATAAAGAATTGGATCAATGGATGTTAGATAGTGGATGCTCTAGACACATGACTGGAGATAAATTAAAGTTCACAAAGCTCAAACTAAAGAATTTAGGGTCTGTTGCATTCGGCAACGACGACAAACTTAAGGTAATCGGAAGAGGTAACATCGAACTTAGTTCCGATTTTATTATTCGAAAAGTTCTATTAGTTGGAAACTTCAATTTTAATCTTCTAAGTATAAGTCAATTGTGTGATAGTGGATACTTAGTTACCTTTGACAAATCTAGTTGTTTAGTAAAAAATATTGAAAACCCTGAAATCACACTTAAGGGGCTTAGGAAAAATAATATGTACTCAATTGATCTACCTACTTCCTCAATAAAGTGTTTTCTAACACAAGAAGAGGAAACTGAGTTGTGGCACAGAAGATTGGGTCACACTCACACTAGACTCATTTCAAAAATGAGTCAAAATGATCTAGTTAAAGGTTTGCCCAAATTGAAATTTATTGAAAACTCAATCTGTAATGCTTGTCAACAAAGAAAACAAATCAAGTCAACCCACAAATCAACTAATCTAGAAAGAACCAACTCTTTACTTGAGCTCCTTCACCTTGACCTATTTGATTCACATGGAGCCAAGTCACTAAGCAAAAACCAGTATTGCTTAGTTATAATTGATGACCACTCTAGGTTCACCTGGATAAAATTTCTAAAAACAAAAGATGAAACTTTTGAAGAATTTAGTCATTTTTGCAAGTTAACAGAAAATGGAAAAAATACTAAAATTAAAAGAATAAGAAGTGATCATTGGGGGGGGGGGGAATTTGAAAATCATAGGTTTATCCAATTCTGTAAAATCAATGGATACCAACATGAATTTTCATGTCCTAGAACCCCCAACAAAACGGTCTAGTGGAATGTAAAAATAGAACCCTACAAGAAGCCGCTAGAACCATGCTAAATGAATATAACTTAAATTATCAATTTTGGGCCGAAGCCATAAATACAGCAAATTATATTCAAAATAGAATTCTAATTAACAAACTTCACAATAAAACTCCTTATGAAATGTATTATAATAAAATTCCCAGCCTAAACTATTTAAAAGTTTTTGGATGTAAAGTTCATATTTTAAATACTAAAGATTACTTAGGAAAATTTACACCCAAATCAAACCAAGAAATCTTTTTAGGGTACTCCACAACTAGTAGGGCCTATAGAGTCTATAACCAAAATACCCTAAAAGTTGAAGAAACAACTAATATAATATTTGATGAAGAAAATAATCTACCTAACTTAAATGAAAATATTGGCATTAATCCAAGAATTATTGAAGATGATGAAATTCAACTTAACACTAATAGACCAGAGGAACCAATTTCTGACCCAAACATAAGACCAACTAGCGTAAGTACTTCTCACCCACCTGACCAAATTTTGGGTGATCCAAACCTAGGAGTCAGAACTAGATCCTCTTATAGAAACCTTAGTCAGTTTGCCCTTATTTCTAAAATTGAATCTAAGACTATAGAAGAAGCCCTACCTGACCCAGACTGGATCATTGCTATGCAGGAAGAGTTCGCCCAGTTTGATAGAAACCAAGTCTGGCAACTTGTACCTAAACCCTTAAATAAATCAATAATAGATACCAAATGGGTATTTAGAAACAAGTTGGATGATCAGGGTGAAATAATTAGAAATAAGGCTAGACTAGTAACCAAAGGATTTAGTCAAGTTGAGGGTTTAGACTATGATCAAACCTATGCACCAGTAACTAGACTCGAATCTATTAGGATGTTGTTAGCCTATGCAGCACATAAAAGGTTTAGGTTATACCAAATGGATGTAAAATCCGCGTTTCTAAATGGGTTCATTAAGGAAGAGGTCTATGTAAACCAACCCCCAGGATTTGAGGACTTAGACTACCCTAATCATGTATTTAAATTGAAAAAGCACTACAAGAAAAACCCTCATAGACATCAGTGGAACAACAATAATTTTAAGCAAAAACCGATGTCTTTGAGTATTTTATACCGATTTTTTCAAAAACCGGTGTCTATGAGCGCAGATTTTCGCTCATAGACATCAGTTTTTTAGCCGATGTCTATGAGCGCCTTTTTTTGTTAATAGACACCGGTTTTTAAAACCCGGTGTTAATGAATCAAAACAAAATAATTTAATTTTTCCACCAGCCAAAATTTACAACACTTTACAAAGTTCCCTCCAAACCTAAACCAATATCGCGCCCCTTCTCTCAGCGTAAACCTAAACCTAAACCTCTGACCATCTCTCTCAGCCTCATCTCCCTCTTCCCCTTCCTGGATCGACGCCCCTTCCTCTCCCGATTAGGATCAAAACCACCTGCTTCGGTCCTAAGCAAAATCGCAGCATAAATCATTCCATTCTGCCTCCTCGTCCGATCCTCTCTTCCTCCTCCTCCTTCCTCTCTTCGCTCTTCCCGGCTAAGGTAGGGGCCGACGAGATCGCATCGAAGCACTTGATTCATTTGATTCCAGTTCCCGTTCGCGAAACCATTTTCTTTCGATCGAGGTGATGGCGGGCGTGCAGATGGGGGAGACGGAGACCTTCGCGTTCCAGGCGGAGATCAACCAGTTGCTGAGTCTCATCATCAACACCTTCTACTCCAACAAGGAGACTTCCTGCGCGAGCTGATTAGCAACGCCTCGGATGTGAGACATCGCTGCTTTCCATGTTGCTGCTCCCGTTTTTTTCCCGTGTTGTCGTTGCTGAAGCAAATCGTGTGACTGCAGGCACTCGATAAGATCCGGTTCGAGGGTCTCACCGACAAGAGCAAGCTGGACGCCCAGCCGAAGCTCTTCATCCGCCTCGTGCCTGACAAGGTAAACAAGATGCTTTCCATCATCGACAGCGGCATCGGCATGACCAAAGCTGGTAATTTCTCTTCTCCGCACCTTGTCGGCATGACGCCGCCGTCCCGACGAACCCTCAAGGTAATGTAGTCCGAGAAATGCCCTAATTTTTGGCTCCTCACGCTTACGATCGCTTTTCCTGGCAGCCCGTAGGCGGCATTAGCCCCGTGATGTTCGGAGCGCAGCTGTCGGCAGAAGAGGCGCTCCAACAAGGAGATCTTCCTGCGCGAGCTGATTAGCAACGCCTCGGATGTGAGACATCGCTGCTTTCCATGTTGCTGCTCCCATTTTTTTCCCGTGTTGTCATTGCTGAAGCAAATCATGTGACTGCAGGCACTCAATAAGATCCGGTTCGAGGGTCTCACCGACAAGAGCAAGCTGGACGCCCAGCCGAAGCTCTTCATCCGCCTCGTGCCTGACAAGGTAAACAAGATGCTTTCCATCATCGACAGCGGCATCGGCATGACCAAAGCTGGTAATTTCTCTTCTCCGCACCTTGTCGGGATGACGCCGCCGTCCCGACGAACCCTCAAGGTAATGTAGTCCGAGAAATGCCCTAATTTTTGGCTCCTCACGCTTACGATCGCTTTTCCTTGCAGCCCGTAGGCGACATTAGCCCGGTGATGTTCGGAGCACAGCTGTCGGCAGAAGAGGCGGAGAGCTTGAGAAAGAGGTAGGGAATGACTTATATAGTGACGTCTGTTCTTTCTTCTTCTTATTTTCTTGTTAAGATTTATTTCTGATCTTGTTTTCGCCTCTCACTCGGTTTGATTCGAGTTCCATGGTGAGAAAATTGTCGTTTTGTTTTCCTCCCATTATCGACTTCCTTGATATGACTAGAAGAAAGGTTTTTTTTCTTAACAGTAGGAAGCATGTAGCAGTGTAATAGTTCCGAATGTTGCTGATCTCCTTACTTTACAACCCGCAGCTTCATTTTCCCCTTTTTTCCTCCAGTTCTTGTGTTCTTCTATTTTATTTATCAATTTTTCTAAATTTTGTTTATGCCACCTCAGTTGACCTAGATTCTCCTTTGTATCACAGACTTGAGTTTACTTGATACTGGAATATGCAGCTAAAGGTGAACTCTACAAGGAACTACAGAAGTCCAAATGCTTTAGTGAGAGGCGAACTGCTATAGTGAGTTCTTTGCAAACACACACTAACGGTTATCAGTGTATGCGCTTTTATCTATTATTGCCAATGAAGGACTAACACTCTAATCATGTACCCATAGAATTTGCAGTTCCTTTCTCACTGTATGTACAAGTGTATGAGCTTTTTGTACTAATATATGAGTGATGATATTGGAACTCAAAGAAGAAGCACTACAACCGCCCAATCTTCAAAACATTCATTGGAGGATCAATGAAAGTGAGTAAGCCTATCTCCCTTTAAGAGAAATAATCTAAACTTATTTCGAAGCGAGATCCCTAGATTTTTGAATCGCCTACATATGTTGCGGAGTGCTATGCTTCTTAGCCAGTTACACTATATAATTCTTACATCAGTTGCTTCTATATGACTGTATCATTTTTAGATTATAGCATTGCACATTTTGTAAATAATTTGCTCTTTGTTTTGATGGGTTTTTTCTGATGGTTGTTGACATGAATTTTGAATCTTGACCTTTGAAATTGTGATTTTCTTGCATTGTTGTCCTATTTTCATACACTTTTACATGTTTTTTCTTCTCTTTTTTCATTGAATTAAATTTCCATCTATGTGCCACTAGCTGACATGTGGATGCTTGTGGTTGGGTTTCTGATTGCATGTGCTTTGTGCGATTTTGCAACTAGAATGGATGTAATCAATTATGCAATATTTAAATTTTTGTTAATCATGTGTCTCTTTCACAATTCTGAAAGCTATCAATAAGCTTCATTCTTTAAAATCAAATCAAGATGGATAGGGTTTCTTTTGTAATTGTTTACGTAGTTTACAACAATTCTTAGTGATCAAACTCGACAAGGATGGATGACAAATTAGCTGATACTGTGACTGTTGGGAGCAATTTCTATAGTAAAGTTGAAAGATTTATGGCCATTCTTAATGCGTTCATTGACTTCATACAGGTAATTTGTCTTTGTAGAACTCAAGTTTACCACCCCTATCACTACAAGAAAAGAAAAAAAAAAGCTTAAAGACAATGCTTTTCTATGTGGCTAGAGAAAAAAAAACATATCATTCTGGTGAAAAGAAAGAGGACTACTTCTTGACTTGTTGGATGGGAAAGGATAGCACTCAGGTAACTACCAATAACCAAGTGTCCTCTTAAGGAACCAAAAGAGTAGTAGTTATACTCCTATCTCGCAGCTTTATGATGCAGAGTTGCTTATAGTTCAATGAGCTGCTAATTAGGTTTATCATCACAATGTGAATTTCTTATTTCCAGGACGATCAGCTAATGGCTCTACAACTGGCTACTAAAATGTGGATCTCCTTGAAAAGGAGACCAGTGCAGGTTCTTATAAGTTTAAATTTACTAATCTTTATCCATGAACTTGATAAACTGAACTTCTTCATGAAATGCATGTCTTGCAGGGATGCATATTTCAAGGGAAAGAGCCGCTACAATTCATCGCACTTTTCCATCCCATGGTTGTTTTGAAGGTACCACCTACTAATTATTAATTAGTTACCACTTTGATCTAGCATGTCTAGGAAAAACATTTCACAGTCTTTTTTGTTAACTGTTATATTACAATTATTTCTCTTAAATAGGGTGGAGTCGGTTCTGAGTACAAAAGCTTAATTTCAGAAAAAAACCTGAGTGATGAAACTTATGCTCCCGATGGCATTGCGCTGATCCAAGTATCTGGTACATCATCCCACAACCGTAAGGCAATGCAAGTTGATGCGGTATGGCTATTCACATTTTTGTTATTCATACTTTAATTTTTATCTACAATCTTCTTGTATTTAAAATTAGATGGGAGAAAGAGCCATCAAAGCTCTCACCAACCGAGCTACATGACACCTATCATCTTCATTTTTGTAATTAAGAAAAAAAAACATAATTATCATTTAGAGACTTAAGTACTACAATTACAATCGCGTTATCTGTTTTTTTAGGTGGCGACATCCTTAAATTCCTATGATTGTTTTGTTTTGCAATTTGGGAATACAGTTTTCATGTGGAATGGAAGTTCAAGTACTCATGAACAACAACAGTGGGTTGATCAGACAGCAGAATTTTTGAAGATATAATATGTAAAAATGTTAAAAAGATTTTGTGCCTAAATATCATCCTCTATTTCTTTTGTGCTAACATGTTAGTCCATTTGACATTCATATAATTAGTTAATTGAATTAAGATAGAATATAAACGAGACAACAATTTTATATTATGGTTACCAACTTTGAATTATAAACATATTTCGGTCAGCGAGTTATCTTTGTTATCTTTTCCATTGTGGAGCATCCATATAGGTTAATCATTGAATGATTGAACTTGCGAGGCACAATTATAGGTTGGTAAAGATTTTAAAAGTTGTCAGCAATATCTCAGGTGCAAATTGTCCTTCCATACATTTTTAGAGAAATATGATGTACTCCTAGATCTGTTGCTTCCATACAGTTTAAAGAGTGATTCTTTATCCAACATCATGGTTCTACAAGATTTCTCTTTCGCCTGCAGCCAGGTGCTACACTGAAGCATTGCAAAGAGGGAACAGAAAGCTCGGCTTTCTGGTTTGCTCTTGGTGGGAAGCAAAATTTTTCCAGCAAAAAGAGCACTCAAGATGTTGTTAGAGATCCTCACTTGTATACCTTTACATTTAAGCAAGGTCGGACATATCTTTTTTCCAATTTCCAAGTCATTGTTACCTTCTATGCTATCCTTCCTCCATTCAAAGTTCTAACAACTGTGTTCATTTGTGTTCAACAATGATTTGGCTCAAAATTGAGGAAATATAACCCCCAATCCTTCTTCCCTCATTTATGTCAAAGGAAACAGAGGAAAAGGGTGTATGGTGAAATCCTGGTTCCATATGTGTTTGTTTTATATCAACCTGTAATGGAGCAACATTTGTTTTTGTGACGAGGTGTTGCACATTCTTGGTACTGAACTTCTTTTGTCTGTTGCTTTCATAGATACATCATGCCAGCTTCTCGGCTCCTACACCAATTCAGGCTCAGTCATGGTCAATTGTCTTAAGGGAGCGTGACATTGTGGCCATTGCAAAGACAGGATCAGGAAAAACAGTAGGCTTTCTAATGCCAGGGTTTGTTGTTCTCAAACGCAATCATAAAAATTCTAAGATGGGTCCTACTGTACTAATTTTGTCACCAACGAGGGAGCTGGCCACTTAAATATAGGATGAAGCAGTCAAGTTTGGTAAATCATCAAGAATATCTTGTGTGGTATGTTTGATGATAGTTGTTACATTCCTTATTTTGATTTTTTTTGGTTTGCATGATAATGAGTCAGCAATAAAAAAAATTCAATACTCCTAAGGACCAAATGCACCCATGCTCTTATGCCATGAGTCCATGGACAGATGTCTTGGGACTAACCAGGTGCAGCCATTATACTTTAGAAAATGTCATTGTTTTACAGTGAAATGAGATGGTTATGCTGAGTACCCGTCATGGGACTAATATTTTATTTATGTGTTTTTATAGTTTACAAATCTCAAGTACTCCAGAGTTGAAATTGATGAAGTGCGGTTCGAGTGGGCTGAATGCATGCTAGATTACATTTGAGTAGGAAAGGTATTTGATTTTTGAAAACTTTGGATGATGCATGCATTTGCATGGAATGTAAATTACGGATATTACCTTGATGTGTACAATATTTATTATCTTTTGATGTTGTAAAAAGAATTTGTGTATTTTATGGATACTGTTGTAAGAAGAATATTTATGTAATTTGTGAATATTTGTGTATTTTATGGATACTGTTGAAGAAGAATATGCCTAATTTGTGAATATTTGTATATTTTACGGATACTGTTGTAAGAATAATATTGGTGCATTTTATCGGTTTTTCACTGTTTCGAAAATTGAATTTGTGTCGTTAAACAAACTTGATATTACATCGGTTTTCCACCGCTGCAAAACCGATGTCATTAACTAATATTATATCGGTCATATACCGCTGCCAAAACTGGTGTTATTAACATATAATATTACATCGGTTTTACACCCGATGTCGTTAAGTGATACTACATCGATTTTAACCCGATGTCTAAAATGACAGACCTTTTACATCGCCTTCATAGACATCGGCCGAAAATGTAATAGACATCGGTGGAAAACCGATGTTATGAGAGTTTTTGTTTTAGTGAAGGCCTTATATGGACTTAAACAAGCTCCTAGAGCATGATATGAACGGTTATCCAATTACTTAACATCCAAAGGCTTTAACCAAGGTCACATAGATCCGACCCTATTTGTAAAAACTATAGAAAAAGACATCTTCATAGCCCAAATCTATGTTGATGATATAATTTTCGGCTCAACTAACTCTAAACTTCTAAAAGAATTCGTTAAATTAATGGAAAATGAATTTGAAATGAGTATGGTTGGGGAACTAAATTTTTTCTTAGGTTTACAAATTAAACAAACGAAAGATGAAATCTATATTTACCAAACTAAATATGCTAAAGAATTAATTAAAAATTTTGGCATGGAAAATTCAAAAATCATAAATACCCCAATGGTCACTAACATCAACATTGACTCTGACCCAGAAGGAAAACCAGTAGACCCAAAGTAGTATAGAAGTATAATAGGAAGCCTACTCTACCTAACTGCAAGTCGACCAGATATAATATTTGCAGTTGGTATGTGCGCAAGATACCAATCTTGTGCAAAAGAATCACATCTAACATATGTTAAAAGAATACTTAGGTATATTAAGGGCACCCTCAATATAGGACTTTGGTACTCTAGAACTAGCACCTTTGACCTTTGTGGCTATTTTGACTCAGACTATGCCGGGTGCAAATTAGACAGAAAAAGTACAAGTGGTAGCTGCCAAATCCTAGGTCAGTGCCTAGTAAGTTGGTCAAGCAGAAAGCAACATTGTGTTGCTATGTCCACCACTGAAGCTGAATATATAGCCCTAGGAGAGTGTGCCTCTCAACTTTTGTGGATGATGCATACCTTAAAAGACTATCAATTAGAATACAAAAATCTTAATTGATAATATAAGCTCAATTAATCTAACAAAAAATCTAATTCACCACTCTAGGACTAAACACATAGAGGTAAAACACCACTTTGTAAGGGATCACGTAGCTAAAGGTGAAATTGCACTCAACCATGTTGAGTCTAAATCAAACCTATCTGACATTTTTACAAAACCCTTACCTGAACTTGAGTTCAGTACACTAAGAAGACAAATAGGAATGTGTTGGGTAGAATAGATGTTAATTTTCAAAACTCATTGTCTTACTTCAACACTCTTATTTAATCATCCTGTTTTTTTCTAGGAAAAATAAAGATTTCAAAATCCCAATTTCTTAAAATTATCAAAAGTTGGACTTAGTTTAGGCTCTACCCTAGAAATCATGTTCCCCTATATTTAAGCCAGAGCATCTCACAAACACCTAGGCTTAGCTTGCTTGTGTTTGAAAAACATAGAACGGCGTGAGATGCATAGGGTACAGCCTAGACTCAAAAATGCTTATATCTGTGCATCAATATGAGTCTGGGCGTTAAATACCTTATTAACAGTAATCAGTTTAAGTCATCCAACCCTAGTCAAATCTAACTGGACCAAATGACTGAACTTGACTAACCAAGTGAAAGCTATTGCCCTCTAGGCAATAAGCAAGTAGCTAAAGGTTAGACAGTTGATGAAGAAAATGGAGATTGTAAGATTGAGCATGCTTTAGGGCTCTGATACCCGATCAAAATAATTTGGATAACTTAACATCTATTTAACCTGACTCATGCTTGGACTTAAGGACCAACTAAATTTAAATAAATAACCTAAATTAAATAGTTACTCCCTCTTCGTCCTAAAATTTAACAAGTTCTTACTCCTATTTTTTCAAAATTAAGTTTTTTTTAAAATTAAGCTAAGTACCTTTTTTAAACTGAGGCTACATTTTCAAAATTCAATGTTTGCAAAAGCTTAGCTAAGTGATTCATATAGCAACTTTCTAACTTTCTCAAACTTAGCCAACCTTGAAATCTAACTTTATAACTTTTTTATTTTTCTAAGTTACCTCTCAGATTCATTCGTTACTTAGCTAAAAGTATTAAAAGCATATCCTTGCAAAATTTAACTCATTGTTTTCAAAATATTTCTGCTAAGTAAAAAGAGACTTCAAATTTTTTTGGCTTCAAAAAATTCTTTAAAATCTAGCTAAGTTTTTCTTCTAATAGATTTTCAAAATTTAGCTAAGTATCTTTCAAAAAACAACTAAGTTTCAAAAGAAATCAACCATATATTAGCCTTTTAAACTTAGGCGAAAAATATTCCTTTTAAGTCCTCTTTCTCCCTTAGGTAACAGTTTTTTTCAGTAAAATTTAATTATAAGCTAAGTGTTACACAAGCATTTTTTCCCTTCTTTCAAAGCCTAATCTGTTAAAACTTATTTTAAACTGGCTTATTTTTGAGAAATGACAAAGGGGGAGAGTAGAGAAATTCAAAAGTAAAAGAAAGTCTGATTCAAAAAGAAAGCCCTGTATTAAGGGGGAGCTTCACAAAGTTTAAGTGTTAGCTTAAGTTATGCATGTATTTGAATTTATATACTTAAGCTTGCTCACTTAAACCTTTTAAATATATTTATGCATTTGTTTTACTTAACTTTGAATTTGTGTTGTCATAATCAAAAAGGGGGAGATTGTTAGTGCGGGAAGCATCCGACGATCGAACCTCGATCGAACCTAAGTTTTGATAATGGCAAAGGATTCAAAGTTAAGGTTATGTTGTGATCTAACAAGTCTATTTAAGTGTTTCAGGAAAAGTCCTAGTTGTGGTTAGGCAAGTGAAAACCCTAGGGGGTGGTAACCCTAGGTCATAGGGGGTGGTAACCATATGCGGAAAGTCTTGGTGGGTCGAGTGCTTTAGGCAAAAGTCCTAGGGGGGTAACCCTAGGTGGAAAGTCCTGGTGTCGCGGACCAGGTGAAAGACTGGACCAGTCGGGAAGCGGAAGTCAAGCAGAAAGTCCGGAAGCATCGAGCACCAAGCAAAAGTCCAGTCGATCTGGATGATCGCACTGGCAACAGGTAAATCTTCTGAGTGGAGTAGGTGAGGACGTGTTCCCCGTAGAGGGAACAGTAGGCGTCGGGTCGACCTAGGGTTTCCGATCGAAAATCTGAAGTCAGATTCGGACAGTCGGGAGACTGTCAAACTTTAATTCATTATTATTATTGTGCACTAACTCTGTGTTGCAGGTACTCTGGACTAACACATTTTGCAGGTACCAAAAAACACAAGCTAAGCTCGGATGTATAGTGTTCGAAGCGCCTCCATGGGGCTTGGAGGTGCCTCGGGTGCGAGCCAGCTTCTGCCAGCGCAACTCAGTGGAGGCGCCTTGGTCCAGACCGGAGGCGCCTTGGACCGGGCTTTGAAGGCGCCTTGGAGAGCACAGAAGGCGCCTTGAAGGGTGCTTTGCATGTCACAAGGCACCCCAAATTAATAAAGATTGGAACTCAATTAAAATTAAAACAAGTATTGTAGTAACGAGTCCCGAGTCGTATTTTTCCAAGGTTAACTAGTTAGTGTGCGTTAATTCTAGAATTAATTCAAATCGATTTCTCATATCAACAAAGTTCATTAGGCTTTTTCCTCAATCAAGCATTATGGAATCAATTCTTTTAATTAACAATTACAGTAACAAGTAAACTCCAAAACTCAAACACACTTGTAGAAATCGGACTCCATCTAATTCACAATCAATTAACCTAAACAATCAAGCTTAAATAACAAGTCTTCAACTCTCACCCTCATTTAACAAGACATATTGGAGGTAAACAATTAAAAACTCAAGGTTCCATTCATATTCAAACTTAATCTCAGTCACAGCAATTCAGTTGCACAGAATAAGGGATTTGCTAATTCCATGAATTAAAACTAACACTAAATCAAACACTAGATTGCAACCTAATTAGTTAGCTACAATTAATTAACTAAATAAGAGTTAGATTACAAACTAAGTTAGTATCTAAATGTGATGAAATTGCAGAAACCTAAGAGAATCAGAGTTGCAAATGAAAATCAGAAATGGATTTTTGCATAAGAAATTCAAACGAAATGAAATGGAAAAGAAGTAAATCAGATTTGAAGATCTGAGCTAGTTTGAGACAAATCAAAGACAAAATAAAGACAAAACAAAAACCCTAAACATTCCTCAACCAAATCCCGTAGCAATCTTCTTCAATCTGCCAAGAAACCTCCAAAACAGAAGTGCTCTCGGAAACCTCCTTTCAAGCACCCAACAAACAATTCCCGAGCTTCCAGCTATTACCAGAGAACGTTCACAGATCCAGGAAACCTCCTTTCAACTCACATCCAGTTGGTAACCTCACAATCCGAAGAAACAGAGCAAAGGTTCTGTGATTTGCAAAGCTAAGTAAATTGATCAGATCTACTTCACCTCGCTGTGGAACGACAGTCGGAAAGAAATCAGTAGCTCTCGAGAAACCTCCCTGAAGCTCTGGTGGATGCGAAAAACGCCGATCGGGAGACCTCCCTTCAATCAGGTACGCGGCGGTGGAACAGACCCCAAAACGCAATCTGGAAACCTCCTCGATCGCTCTCTGCCCTCGGAAGATGAACGCCGGAGCTCAGTAGTCGTCGTCGGTGAAGAAGAAGAAGCCACCGGATTGGGAAATTGGAATGGGAACTGCGGCGCCGCAAGGAAGAAGAAGATGGCACTGTAGCAAAATCGCGAACACGCCGAGCCCGAGCACTGTAGCTTCTCACGCGGCCTTTTAAATCTCCTAAGATTCGATCCAACGGCTGAGATACTTCGGATCTCGATCAACGGTGGAAAATAACCAAAAATCCGATCCAACAGTACTGATCTTCATCTACGGTCCAGATCTACTCCTCATTAGGTCGGATGGACCAGATGCTTGACGGATGGCCCATATCTCTCCAATCTTCAACGGACGGTCCAAATCGATCCAGGTCTTGACCGCCTCATTTTGCCCTAGATTTGAGCCCAAGTGTGGTCCAATCTGATCGGGTCCATGACCCTTTTGATGCCTACAAAATAATAAACAAATATTAGCACCAAAATACCATGAAAATAGGCTAATTACAATTAAATCCAAGATCACATGCAAATTATGAAATGCAATCTAAATGTGAGATTATGCTGTGAATAATAAAAATATGCATTATGAATTAAAATAATGTAGCAAAATCATGGTTATCAAAGGGATAAGTCACGACCAGTTCAGGCTTGATCCACGCGGGCGACTCGGCCATCCTGGAGGCGCCTTGGATGGCTTTCAAGGCGCCTTGAACACCCTTTATAAGCAGCACTCGACCAACAGCTCATAACAACTGCTCCTAAGCGATTCTCTTACGACAAGCTGCAAACTTAACGACCCCGAAGTGCCGTAGCAACATCCCGACGACCCGGAACTCCAAATTCGCTCTTTTTAAGTGTTGTAAGGTATACTTTAACTTATGATTATTGTACTTAATTTGTAGTATTTTCGAACTTATAGTTGTTGCCCACCGAAAGCGGTCAACGACCGCGGGCCTTCGAGTAGGAGTCGAGATAGGCTCCGAGCGAAGTAACCTCTTGTGTCTTTTGTGTGTTTGTGCATTTTTATTTCCGCTGCTTTATAACTCGATAGTTTTAATAATTCGAAACAGTGAAAGCCACGAGCGCTATTCCCCCCCCCCCCCCTCTAGCACTTTCGATCCAACAGGATGACCGAAATTACCCAAGTGAGCGGAGCCGGAGCGAAAGACCCGGACTGAGGTGAGCAGCACTGGAGCAGAGGGCCCAGACTGAAAAAGTCAACTTTGTTAACTTTAAGGGTCCGGGCGCCCGGAATGCGGTATTATCCAGATCACGTTTGACCGTGATCTATTGCGAAAGGGATAAAGTTTTATCCCCTTCCAGGCGCGCCCCGACCAAGGCTATAAATACAGCCTTGGTCCAGAAGCTAAACAACAACAAGCAATCTGCAAACAACACTTGTACACGCTTTAGTTTCCTTTTAGCTTCTCATTTTCTGTGTTTCATTGCTGTAAAGAGGCTTCTCCGCCGAAAGGAGATCTTTAGTGCTCGTTCACTTCCTTGGATTAGCAATCTCCCAGGTTATAACCAAGTAAATCCTCCAAGCCTCTGTCTTTCAGTTTATTTCTTATTTTAATTAGTTTTATGCAAGTGTTCTTTTAAAGTCCGAGAAGGGTTTGTCTTTATTTTTTGCAGGGCTATTCAACCCCCTTCTAACAGGTCAAACGGTCCCAACAAGTGGTATCAGAGCAATGATGCCTCAGAAGGACTAACCGCCGACTGAAACAATGAGATGGTCGGAGCGAACATCTAGCCACCAATGTTCGAGGGGGAGTTCACATTTTGGAAGTGACGAATGGAGGTATTTTTTAAAACAGATTTTAATATTTTATTAATAATGAAATATGGTTATGAAGCACCGAAGAATACGAACGGAGAAGAAATCGAAAAATGCCTCTAGACCAAAAAGCAGCGTGACGATTTCACGTCAAATGGTAAGGCTGAATTTCATCTCTTAAGTGTACTTTCGATTAAAGATCTCGACAGAATCGACAACTAGCAAAGTACAAAAGAACTTTGGGAAAAGTTCTTGAAGCTCTACGAAGAACCAGTTGAAGTCGATTCTAACTCATCGATGGACACCGAGTCGTCATCAGAAGCTGAAAACGAGGAAATTATCGGAACAGCTCTCATAGCCGAGTACCTAGCAGAAGACGAAGTCAGCTCTTCCTCAATGAGCATCGAAAGCATCGATGAAGGGGGAGCAACGTCGGAGGAAAGTAACTCTAAGGGGGAGGATCAGAAACCGACAAGGTAAGTTAGGTACAGTCTCTACCACCTGACCAAATGTTTAAATTTGTTAAATTATTAACTAAAGATGATTGCATGCTAGAAAAAGGAAATAAAAAGTTGAAATTAATTTTAGATAAATATTGTCTGTTAGAAGATTTTAAAAGATTAGAATTAGAAAACGATAAATTAAAATTCGAAAATAATAATTTGAAATACAAATAGATATTTTGAAAAATCATGCATGCTCAGATAACCAACATATTAGAAAATTATATGGATTAAATTGGTATCTTAGATACCATAAGGGACAAATAAGAAGAATTTTAAAGAAATATATTGCTAAGAAATTCTTGGTTAATCCTGTAGGAAGGGACCTATATTGGGTTCCAATGTCTTGTCTAACTTGAACTTTAATTTAGACTTAGCGCTTTTTAGCGAAAAAAATTAAACGGTTGAATTTCTTTAAGAGGCTTTGTCTAGAAGTGGTTGATGATTCAATAACCAAAAAGGCCTAGTGCCTCGCCACAGCCTAGAAGCCAATTAATGAAATAAATTGTTTAATTGACTAACTAATAAAGCATTAAATTGAAATTAAAATTAGATAATGCTTTAGAATAGTTACTTAAATTTTTTTAAAAACTCTCAAAATTTTCTCTACAAATTTGTTTAACTTAGAAAAATTTCTCATCTATTTAACTTAAAAGTTTTTAAGTTATTATATAATCTTTACTTTACCAAAATTTATTTTATAAGTTGCACAAATTTTTTTTAAGAAAAAAAATTTAGAAATTTTTTCTGCTTGAAATTTTTTACTTAGAAATTTTTTTGCAACACTTAAAACTTCAAAACTACTACAAAAATTTTTTTGAATTACCCTTAGATTTTTATGGAACCCCATTTTTTATGTGATCAAAGAGGGAGAAGAAAAAGATTAAGTGTAGGGGGAGGTAGCTTAAATTTCCTACTTTTTATGCTTTATTGCAAAATTTATCTTTGCTTTAACTTTATTTGTTTACCCTAGCTTAACTTGGGTTGCTCACATCAAAAAGGGAAAGATTGTTGGTACCCCATGGCTATTTTGATGTGATCAAATAAGTTAAATTAGGTCTTATTATGTTTAACCCTGTGTCTAAGTGTGCAGGAACTTAGGAGCACAAGAAGTCGAGCAAAAAACACAACTAGCGAGAAGGACGACATGGGAGAGAGCTGACGGGCTCGGTGCGTTTGAGGGACGAAGTGTTGCGGAAGAGTACACCGACGGATGAGAAGGAACATGCGATGTTTCCAAGGGATGAGAAGCTAGAGCGAAAGATTGCTCGGAGAGCAAAAAAACACAGCTAGCAAGAAGGTCAGCACGAGAGAGAGTCAACGGGCTCAGTGCATCTGAGGGACGAAGCTGCGGAAGAGTACGTTGGTAGACGAGAAAGAAGCATGCGACGATTTCGAGGGACGAGAAGCTGCAGCGAAAGGTTACTCGAGAAGAAGGCCAGAAGTTAGTTTCGGGTGAGTCATATTCTGGATGGCCGAAATCACCGAAGCAAGCGGAGCCGGAGAGGAAGATCCGGACCGAGGTGAGCAGCACCGAAGCAGAGGGGCCGGATCGAAAAAATCAACATTGTTGACTTTACGGGTTTGGGCGCCGAGAACCCTTCCGGGCGCTCGGAATGCGATATTATCCAGATCGCGTTTCACAATGATCCGTTACGAAGGGGATAAACTTTATCCCCTTACAGGCGCCTCGACCAAGGCTATAAATACAACCTTGGTCCAGAAGCTAAACAACAACAAGTAATCTATAAACAACACTTGCACATGCTTTAGTTTCCTTTTAGCTTCTCATTTATGTGCTTCATTGCTGTAAAGAGGCTTCTCTGCCTAAAGGAGATCTTTAGTGCGCGTTCACTTCCTTGGATTAACAACCTCCCCGATTGTAACCAAGTAAATCCTCCGAGCCTCTGTCTTTCAGTTTATTTCTTGTTTTAATTAGTTTTATGCAAGTGTTCTTTTAAAGTTCTAGAAGGGTTTGTTTTAAATTTTTGCAGGGCTATTCAACCCCCCTTCTAGTTGGCCCAACGGTCCCAACACAGAGGATGTGAAAGAAGTCACTATAACTTCAGGTCCACCCCTAAAGATACACCTAATTGGTTAGTATTGGTCCTAGGTAGGAAGAGGACCAAGAGAAAAATAAAGGAGGGTAAGGGAGTAACTTGGAGATAAAGTTTACAGAGGTTGATTTTGATATGATAGAAGAAGATAAAACTATATTAGTTGGTGATGAAATTGAGGATGAAGAAGAGGCTAATAACAAAAAAGTAAGGGAGAAGCAAGACTATGAGATTGAATGTTGTTAAAGTAAGTTGGCATTTATATAGCAACATTTTTATGGGAATACAATCAAAATCCCACATTGAAAATACATAAAAAAGATCATGAGTTTATAAAATGAAGATATCTCCTTTGGTATGAGAAATTTTGGATAGAGCCTAAGAGTAAAACCATGAGGGCTTAGGTCTAAAGTGGATAATATCATATCATTGTGGAGATATCTAAATTCCTTTTGGTCATAATAATTGGTATCAGCGTGAAATTGCTCTTCACCAGACTAACCATCGGAAGAAGCACAAGTCAAAGCCATAATCCAAATTGAACCATGTTGGTGGAACCTTAAACGAAGTAGGGGAGGCCCTGAGCAGGTCAAGAGTGACCCGATACTTGAGGGGAGGCCCTGAGCAGGTCAAGAATGACCCGATGCTCGAGGGAAGGTCCTGAGTAGGTCAAGAGTAACCCGATATTTGAGGGAATGTCCGAATCATAAGAATAATGGTGGAAAATTGTTAGGAATACAATTAAAGTCCCACATTGGAAATACATGAAAAATATCATAGATTTATAAGATGAAGATATCTGCATTGGTATTAGGCCTTTTGGGTACAACCCAAAAGCAAACAAGTGAACTCCTACCCAAAAGCAAACAAGTGAACTCCTATCCAAAAGCAAACAAGTTATCCTACTTTTGTTTATCTAGGATAACTTACAAACAAGTGAACTCCTATCCAACTTATCATTGTCTCTCTTTAACATATGTGCTGGATTACCCGAATCCGAATATGCTTCAAAATAGGTTTTCACCTATTCAGCAATTCTATATGAGTAGAGAGTTCTAACTTGGAAGGTACTATGTTCACTTTCGTTTTCAGAGTTTATCCTTAAAACTAATTTGGTAATTTTCTGAATAACTCATCATCTATCTAATTATTCCATAAGAGTCATTTACCTTCTTACATCATTCTGTTGGGGTGTACCAGATGCAGTTAGTTGGGATTGAAATCCAACTTCTGATAAGTGACTCCTAAATTCTCCCAAGAGGTACTTGCCACTACGATCTTACCATAGTGACTTTTACTTTAACATTTCTCCGCATCAGCCTTGCACTCTTTGAACTAATCAAAGTACTTAGTCTTGCGGCACATTAAGTAATCTTGAATAGTTGTCTATAAAATAGACAAAATATTCAATACTACCTCTTGTCTGGATAGTCATAGGATCACACAAATCAGAATGAACCAATTTCAACATATATTTGACTCCATACCCCTTAAAAGCTTCTTGGTTATTTTCTTTCTAAGTAAGACTCGCAGGTTGGAAAGATTTCCACTACCAATGAACCCAAAAGTTCATCAGCTACCAATGAATCCTACTCAAGTATAACCTAGCTTTTAGACGCCAAAGATATAATTGGTTCTTTTCTGAAGGTTGCTTTCTCTTAAAATTAGAAGATGTGTTACTAATTTCCATTTGTTGCATCGTGGGAGTTATTGGATTATAAATTGTCAACCATCATACCAGAATAGATAATTTCCTTATTTTTCTTGATAACATCTTTGTTATCAAAATAGACACAATATCTATAATAGTTTAGAAACTGAAATCAGGTTCTTTCTAAACTTGGTACGTAAAGACAATTACTTAAAATCCATATTTTATTCTTACCAAAAGATAAACATCTCCCACTGCAACAACTACCACTTTTATAGGAGTGCTCATGTGGACGGTGATTTACCTTTCATTTAGTTGTCGGGTTTCCTGGAACCCTGAATTGCAGACATGATTAATGACATCTTGTATCTACACTCCAGGTTCTGGTAGATAACACCACTAGACATGTTTCAACTAATGAATTAAATACACCTAAATTGTTCTTAGTTCTAAGAAGACAGTCTACCTTAATGTCCAAGTCCTATTTCCAATCATTACAATTGGGACTACTAAGTCTTTTTCTATAGTATGACTACTAGGGATTGACAAACATCCTAAGAATCACAAAAATATTTTGTCAAGATCAACTCCTTAAAATCTCCATGAAATTTGTATATACAAAAACGAAGAGGAGATTTTATTCATTAATTTTATTATCTCGTCAACTTTACTTTATGACGAATAAAATTAATAGTTGATTTGTCTTTGATCAAATATTTGGTCAAAACTCTTTGAATTTAAAATAACATTGATTCCTCAAACAATATTATTTAAATTCACCAACACCTCAAACACCGTGAATTTTGCATGCCACGTTAGTGTGGACGTATACAAAATTTAAACATTTGTAAGAGGAGGGTTTTACCCATTAATTATTTTGTCAATAAATCTTTATGACAATAAAATTACCTCAAACACCGTGAATTTTGTATGCCACGTTAGTGTGGACGTATACAAAATCAAACATTTGTAAGAGGGGTTTTTAATTTTATTATCTTGTCAACCTTTTTATTTGACAAATTAATAGTTGGTTTTCTTCGATCACACAAATAATAGCAGTGACTCCGATGGGGAGGATACTATTAGACATGCCTAAGTGTATACCATTACTTGACACTAAGTCCATTAATAAGATTATGCCGCTTCCGTTGGGGAAGATCGCACGCTCTTAATTAACTTCCTATAGTCATCCAAAATTGGAAGTCTGTTCTAGTGATCCACAAACAAGCTCATCCGTTATGGAGGAAGGCACTCAGAGCCAACGCGCAAGCTTGTTTGCATCACTTACAAACCAGTAATGGAGACCATGGGATTTATTTAAAAATCCCTCTCCCACTTAGTTATTTATAAACGAGGAATTTTTAACTATACTAGTCTATGTATACTAACATGCACACACAGTACAATATAAAAGCAATAAATAGAAAATCTAATTTTCAACTATTATGGCTTTTATCTATTGTTGTCCTCCGTGTGTCACCAACCCTAGCTGCTGCCATCTTTGGCCACTGCCACCGGGTCTAGTTGTCGCATCCATCTTGCTCCTTGTTCCGCTGCGCCTCTGGTCCTCAAAAAGTTCCACGCCTTGCAAGATTCGATTCGCGACATATATAGAATTTTTACATTTTTCGATCCTATATTCCTCGAAGGAATGTACATGTATCTAGATCAAAAAATAAAATCCTAATAAAACTAAATACAGCTCCTGTTGTATTTTATAATACAATCATGCACACACAATAAAATGCCCTTGACATGTCCAAGGGTCCAATCACACACATAATAACTATAAGCCATAATAGTTGGATCCTGCATCCACAAAGTTAGCACATCCTACTATTATCCTGCCTAAATTATGTATGACATGTGCATAATTAAACTAATACCAAATACACAGAGGCAAATCCCTAGCTCTGATACCAATTGTTGGTTGCTACTCGGAAAACCTAGAGGTTCCACTGTACAAAATTTTGTACAAAGGTCTGAACCTTTTCCTAGCTACCATGTGTTCTTTTAAATTAAATTTTGGATCGCCTGCGGAACTTAACACGTTTGATCCAAAACTTAATCTATTTGTTCTTTTAGGTTTTGACTTGGATCTCCTGCGGAACTTAACACGTTCGACCCAAATCACCTTAAGTTATTAATTCCATTAAATATTAATTTCCATAATCGGTTCCCAGTACTGACGTGGCGAGGCACATGACCTTCTTGGATATGGGAGCAACCACCACCGACTAGACAAAACCTTTTATAGAAATCTAATATTTAATTTCCTAAAATAACTTTAGGTTAACCGAAAAGAACAATCAAATCACAAGGAAAAGAAAAACAAAAGAACACAACATCGAAAAACATATTCGAAATTCTAGAATCGTTAGCCTCTTGTATTTGGTATTATTTCCATAAATAACTAGTATGATGCGGAAAGAAAAATTACTAGTTATACCTTGTAGAAAAACCTCTTGATCTTCTACCGTATTCCTCTTCTAACCTCGGACGTTGTGTGGGCAACGATCTTCCGAGATGAGAAACCACCAAACACCTTCTTCTCCTCCTAGCTAGGTTCGGCCAACACAAAGAAGCTTCACCAAGGACGAAGAACAAAACACCAACCAAGCTCCAAGGGATACAAGCTTTCTCTCCTTCTTCTTCTTCTTCTCCAAGTAGTATCCGGCCACCACAAGAGCTCCAAGCCAATAGAGAAGGTTCGGCCACCACCAAGAGGAAGAGAGGAAGAGAGGTTGGCCGGCCACAACACCAAGGAAAAGAGGGAGAGAAATAATAGAGGTTGTTCACCATGAAGCCTTCTCTACCCCCTCTTTTATAATCCTTGGTCTTGGAAAATAAGGAAATTTAATTAAAAACTTCCTTAATTCTTTTGCCATGAAAAGGAAAAATTTATTTAATTAAAACAATTTTCCTTTTCTCAATTTATATGGCCGGCCACACCAAAGCTACAAACAAGGAGAGTTTTAATTAATTAAAACTTCCTAATTTGTCTCCAGAAATTTATAAAATTTCTTCAATAATTTAATCCCTTCATGATTGGTTTATAAAAAGGAAATTTAATAAATTAAAATCTTTCTTTAAACATGTGGATAAAAGAAAGTTATCTCTAAAATTAAAATCTCTTTTAATCTACAAATAAGGAAAGATATCAAATCTTTTCTCAATCTTTGTAGAAACTAATAAAAGAGAATTATTAATTTTAAACTTTCTTTTAAATCATGAACATGGTTAAAAGGAAAGTTTTCTTAAAATTTAAAATCCTCCTTTAATCAACAAATAAGGAAAGATTTCAAATTTTAAACTCTCTTTTAAACATATAGATGATTTACAAATAAGGAAAGTTTTTACCAAAAATTAAAACCATCCTTTTAATCTACAAATAAGGAAAGAGATTGATCTCTTCTCTTAATCTTTTGTAGAAAGTTATAAAAGGAAATTTTTAATTTTTAAACTCTCTTTTAAAATCATGATATCCACATAAGAAATAATTTTAATAAAAATCCTTTTAATATTCTAGTGGTCGGCCACCTAAGCTTGGGACCCAAGCTTTGGCCGACCACCTACATGACTCATCCACTTGGTCTTGGCCGGCCCTAGCTTGGGTTCCAAGCTAGCTTGGCCGACCCCATTGGATGGGTAAGAAGGTGGGTATGCGGTGGGTATAAATCTCTATATACTAGAGGCTACGATAGGGACCGAGAGGAGGAATTGGTTTTGGTCTCCCGATGAAATTAAGTATCCCGTGTTCGCCCCGAACACACAACTTAATTTCATCAATAATAATTCATTCCACTAAAGAACTATTATTGAACTACCGCACCAATCCCAAATTACATTTTGGGCTCCTTCTTATTATGAGTGTGTTAGTCTCCCTGTGTTTAAGATAACAAATGTCCACTAATTAAGTAAGTTACTGACAACTCGCTTAATTAATATCTAGCTCCAAGAGTAGTACCACTCAACTTCATCGTCATGTCGGACTAAGTCCACCTGCAGGGTTTAACATGACAATCCTTATGAGCTTCTCTTGGGGACATTCTCAACCTAGATCACTAGGACACAGCTTCCTTCTATAATCAACAACACACACTATAAGTGATATCATTTCCCAACTTATCGGGCTTATTGATTCATCGAACTAAATCTCACCCATTGATAAATTAAAGAAATAAATATCAAATATATGTGCTTGTTATTATATTAGGATTAAGAGCACACACTTCCATAATAACTGAGGTCTTTGTTTCTTTATAAAGTCAGTATAAAAGAAACGACCTCTAATGGTCCTACTCAATACACTCCAAGTGTACTAGTGTAATTATATAGTTAAGATAAACTAATACCTAATTACATTACAACCTTCCAATGGTTTGTTCCTTTCCATCTTGGTCGTGAGCTATTGTTTATAATTTATAAGGTGCTGATAACATGATCCTCTGTGTGTAACACCACACACCATGTTATCTACAATATCAATTAATTGAATAATTACATTTATCATAAATATAGACATTTGACCAATATGATTCTTATTTCTAGATAAATGTTTATACCAAAACTAGGCTTTTAGTATACACTCTAACAACGGCGGCATCAGGTGACCCTTGAGTGCCGGCGACAGTGGATCGGCGATCCGGTGGTGTCGATCGGGATCGGGACTGGGAATTGGCAAATCAGCTTGGAGAAGAAGGTAATCGGTAGAGGGGCGTGATGTAGAATCGGGGAGGAAAGGCTCGGACGGAGGAAAATTGCCTTTATAGACTTATGCTTTCTTCGAGTTTGCTACTGCACCAATATTATTACAATAAATTGTAATAATCTTTGGACAAACCAGAAATCATATCTAAGTCTATCCTGAGGTTATTGAGTCATTCAGCTTTTATGGCTACCTCAGAGGCTTGCCATATACTAAACTTCTATGGTGGAGTCTAAAAAAAACACCTATGCTTATCACTCTTCCATAGTTATGACTTTACGTCCTAAAGTAAACACAAAACCCCGAGGTTGACTTATTATTGTCCCTATCCGATTGGAAGTCAAAATCCATGCAACCCACAAGGACCAAATTAACTGCCTTGTAAGCTAGCATATATTCTCTAGTGCCTCTAAGGTACTTCAATATATGCTTTACTGCAATCCACTGTCCTTGTCCAAGGTTACTTTGATATCTGCTAACTATGCCCTTGGCAAAACAGATTTCTGATCTCGTGCATAGCATACATTAGGCTTCCGACAGCCGAAGCATAAAGAACTGCCTTTATTTCCTTTATCTCCTTTGATGTCTATAGAGACATATCTTTAGATAAAGTTACTCCATCCTGAAAAGGTAAGAAACCTTTCTTGGAGTTTTGCATACTTAAAACGAGCAAGGATTTTTCTGATGAAGCTTGGGATAAGTAAAATATTCTTTTCTTGCGATCACTTATTACTTTGATCTTAAGAATATATACATTCTCCCAAGTCCTTTATATCGAATTGTTTGAACAACCATACCCTTACTTCTGACAACATTTTGATATTGTTTCCAACTACCAAAAATGTTATCTACGTATAGTACAAGAAATACCACCACGCTTCCATCACACCTTTTGTATACACAAGACTTATCCGGTTACTAAATCCATAGATCTGGATTACTTTGACAAACCGGATGTTCCAAGACCTTGAAGCTTTGCCTCAGTCCATAGACTGATTGAGCTTACACACAAGATGCTCTTAGCCTTTTGTAATGAACCCTTCTGGTTGCTTTATATGGATGCTTTCTTCAAGACTTCCATTAAGGAATGATGTCTTGACATCCTCTTGCCAAATAGATAAAAGAATCCGGATAGACTTAAGCATGGCTACCAGTGAAAAAGTTTCCTTTTTCATCAAGTCTTGCTTTGAAAGTTACTACCTTCCTGTCTATCCCTCTTTTCCTATTATAGACCTTTTTACACCCAACGGCCTTTACACCATTTGGTGATTCTACAAGCTTCCAGATTTTATTAGAATACATATATTCTAATTCTATTATTCTTTACTTTTTGCCAAGATGCTGCATCTTTATCTTGGAGTGCTTCATCATATGACCGGAGATTAGGTTCATGTCCTCCAGGGATCGAGTCCAAAAACTCTCCCAAAACATGAATCTTTTTAGGTTGCCTAACAACCCTCCCACTACGACAAGGCACTTACTGCAATTGTGTATCATTTGTGATACGTGTTGCAGTTTTCTTGTGGTATCTCATCTTGTACAGTTGGTACTAGGTTAGACATGTCCTTTACAAATTTAGTTATGAGCACGTGGTTCATTATATAGTCCTTTTCTAAAAAAACAGTCATTGATGCTAACAATGACCTTCTGATTTTTAAGACTATAAACCTACTTTTGTTTATCTAGGATAACTTACAAACAAGTGAACTCCTATCCAACTTATCATTGTCTCTCTTTAACATATGTGCTGGATTACCCGAATCCGAATATGCTTCAAAATAGGTTTTCACCTATTCAGCAATTCTATATGAGTAGAGAGTTCTAACTTGGAAGGTACTATGTTCACTTTCGTTTTCAGAGTTTATCCTTAAAACTAATTTGGTAATTTTCTGAATAACTCATCATCTATCTAATTATTCCATAAGAGTCATTTACCTTCTTACATCATTCTGTTGGGGTGTACCAGATGCAGTTAGTTGGGATTGAAATCCAACTTCTGATAAGTGACTCCTAAATTCTCCCAAGAGGTACTTGCCACTACGATCTTACCATAGTGACTTTTACTTTAACATTTCTCCGCATCAGCCTTGCACTCTTTGAACTAATCAAAGTACTTAGTCTTGCGGCACATTAAGTAATCTTGAATAGTTGTCTATAAAATAGACAAAATATTCAATACTACCTCTTGTATGGATAGTCATAGGATCACACAAATCAGAATGAACCAATTTCAACATATATTTGACTCCATACCCCTTAAAAGCTTCTTGGTTATTTTCTTTCTAAGTAAGACTCGCAGGTTGGAAAGATTTCCACTACCAATGAACCCAAAAGTTCATCAGCTACCAATGAATCCTACTCAAGTATAACCTAGCTTTTAGACGCCAAAGATATAATTGGTTCTTTTCTGAAGGTTGTTTTCTCTTAAAATTAGAAGATGTGTTACTAATTTCCATTTGTTGCATCGTGGGAGTTATTGGATTATAAATTGTCAACCATCATACCAGAATAGATAATTTCCTTATTTTTCTTGATAACATCTTTGTTATCAAAATAGACACAATATCTATAATAGTTTAGAAACTGAAATCAGGTTCTTTCTAAACTTGGTACGTAAAGACAATTACTTAAAATCCATATTTTATTCTTACCAAAAGATAAACATCTCCCACTGCAACAACTACCACTTTTACAGGAGTGCTCATGTGGACGGTGATTTACCTTTCATTTAGTTGTCGGGTTTCCTGGAACCCTGAATTGCAGACATGATTAATGACATCTTGTATCTACACTCCAGATTCTGGTAGATAACACCACTAGACATGTTTCAACTAATGAATTAAATACACCTAAATTGTTCTTAGTTCTAAGAAGACAGTCTACCTTAATGTCCAAGTCCTATTTCCAATCATTACAATTGGGACTACTAAGTCTTTTTCTATAGTATGACTACTAGGGATTGACAAACATCCTAAGAATCACAAAAATATTTTGTCAAGATCAACTCCTTAAAATCTCCATGAAATTTGTATATACAAAATCGAAGAGGAGATTTTATTCATTAATTTTATTATCTCGTCAACTTTACTTTATGACGAATAAAATTAATAGTTGATTTGTCTTTGATCAAATATTTGGTCAAAACTCTTTGAATTTAAAATAACATTGATTTCTCAAACAATATTATTTAAATTCACCAACACCTCAAACACCGTGAATTTTGCATGCCACGTTAGTGTGGACGTATACAAAATTTAAACATTTGTAAGAGGAGAGTTTTACCCATTAATTATTTTGTCAATAAATCTTTATGACAATAAAATTACCTCAAACACCGTGAATTTTGTATGCCACGTTAGTGTGGACGTATACAAAATCAAACATTTGTAAGAGGGGTTTTTAATTTTATTATCTTGTCAACCTTTTTATTTGACAAATTAATAGTTGGTTTTCTTCGGTCACACAAATAATAGCAGTGACTCCTATGGGGAGGATACTATTAGACATGCCTAAGTGTATACCATTACTTGACACTAAGTCCATTAATAAGATTATGCCGCTTCCGTTGGGGAAGATCACACGCTCTTAATTAACTTCCTATAGTCATCCAAAATGGAAGTCTGTTCTAGTCCACAAACAAGCTCATCCGATATGGAGGAAGGCACTCAGAGCCAACGCGCAAGCTTGTTTGCATCACTTACAAACCAAGAATGGAGACCATGGATTTATTTAAAATCCCTCTCCCACTTAGTTATTTATAAACGAGGAATTTTTAACTAGTACTAACATGCATACTAACAAGCACACACAGGACATCATAAAAAACAATAAATAGAAAAACTAATTTTCAACTATTATGGCTTTTATCTATTGTTGTCCTCCGTGTGTCGCCAACCCTAGCTGCTGCCATCTTTGGCCACCGTCACCGGGTCTAGTTGTCACATCCATCTTGCTCCTTGTTCCGCTACGCCTCTAGTCCTCAAAAAGTTCCACGCCTTGCAAGATTCGATCCGCGACATAAATAGAATTTTACATTTTTCGATCCTATATTCCTCGAAGGAATGTACATGTATCTAGATCAAAAAATAAAATCCTAATAAAACTAAATACAGCTCCTGCTGTATTTTATAATACAATCATGCACACACAATAAAATGCCCTTGACATGTCCAAGGGTCCAATCACACACATAATAACTATAAGCCATAATAGTTGGATCCTGCATCCACAAAGTTAGCACATCCTACTATTATCCTGCCTAAATTATGTATGACATGTGCATAATTAAACTAATACCAAATACACAGAGGTAAATCCCTAGCTCTGATACCAATTGTTGGTTGCTACTCGGAAAACCTAGAGGTTCCACTGTACAAAAATTTTGTACAAAGGTTTGAACCTTTTCCTAGCTACCATGTGTTCTTTTAAATTAAATTTTGGATCGCCTGCGGAACTTAACACGTTTGATCCAAAACTTAATCTATTTGTTCTTTTAGGTTTTGACTTGGATCTCCTGCGGAACTTAACACGTTCGACCCAAATCACCTTAAGTTATTAATTCCATTAAATATTAATTTCCATAATCGGTTCCCAGTACTGACGTGGCGAGGCACACGACCTTCTTGGATATGGGAGCAACCACCACCGACTAGACAAAACCTTTTATAGAAATCTAATATTTAATTTCCTAAAATAACTTTAGGTTAACCGAAAAGAACAATCAAATCACAAGGAAAAGAAAAACAAAAGAACACAACATCGAAAAACATATTCGAAATTCTAGAATCGTTAGCCTCTTGTATTTGGTATTATTTCCATAAATAACTAGTATGATGCGGAAAGAAAAATTACTAGTTATACCTTGTAGAAAAACCTCTTGATCTTCTACCGTATTCCTCTTCTAACCTCGGACGTTGTGTGGGCAACGATCTTCCGAGATGAGAAACCACCAAGCACCTTCTTCTCCTCCTAGCTAGGTTCGGCCAACACAAAGAAGCTTCACCAAGGACGAAGAACAAAACACCAACCAAGCTCCAAGGGATACAAGCTTTCTCTCCTTCTTCTTCTTCTTCTCCAAGTAGTATCCGGCCACCACAAGAGCTCCAAGCCAATAGAGAAGGTTCGGCCACCACCAAGAGGAAGAGAGGAAGAGAGGTTGGCCGACCACAACACCAAGGAAAAGAGGGAGAGAAATAATAGAGGTTGTTCACCATGAAGCCTTCTCTACCCCCTCTTTTATAATCCTTGGTCTTGGAAAATAAGGGAATTTAATTAAAAACTTCCTTAATTCTTTTGCCATGAAAAGGAAAAATTTATTTAATTAAAACAATTTTCCTTTTCTCAATTTACATGGCCGGCCACACCAAAGCTACAAACAAGGAGAGTTTTAATTAATTAAAACTTCCTAATTTGTCTCCAGAAATTTATAAAATTTCTTCAATAATTTAATCCCTTCATGATTGGTTTATAAAAAGGAAATTTAATAAATTAAAATCTTTCTTTTAAACATGTGGATAAAAAGAAAGTTATCTCTAAAAATTAAAATCTCTTTTAATCTACAAATAAGGAAAGATATCAAATCTTTTCTCAATCTTTTGTAGAAACTAATAAAAGAGAATTATTAATTTTTAAACTTTCTTTTAAATCATGAACATGGTTAAAAAGGAAAGTTTTCTTAAAATTTAAAATCCTCCTTTAATCAACAAATAAGGAAAGATTTCAAATTTTAAACTCTCTTTTAAACATATAGATGATTTACAAATAAGGAAAGTTTTTACCAAAAATTAAAACCATCCTTTTAATCTACAAATAAGGAAAGAGATTAATCTCTTCTCTTAATCTTTTGTAGAAAGTTATAAAAGGAAATTTTTAATTTTTAAACTCTCTTTTAAAATCATGATATCCACATAAGAAATAATTTTAATAAAAATCCTTTTAATATTCTAGTGGCCGGCCACCTAAGCTTGGGACCCAAGCTTTGGCCGGCCACCTACTTGACTCATCCACTTGGTCTTGGCCGGCCCTAGCTTGGGTTCCAAGCTAGCTTGGCCGACCCCATTGGATGGGTAAGAAGATGGGTATGCGGTGGGTATAAATCTCTATATACTAGAGGCTACGATAGAGACCGAGAGGAGGAATTGGTTTTGGTCTCCCGATGAAATTAAGCATCCCGTGTTCGCCCCGAACACACAACTTAATTTCATCAATAATAATTCATTCCACTAAAGAACTATTATTGAACTACCGCACCAATCCCAAATTACATTTTGGGCTCCTTCTTATTATGAGTGTGTTAGTCTCCCTGTGTTTAAGATAACAAATGTCCACTAATTAAGTAAGTTACTGACAACTCACTTAATTAATATCTAGCTCCAAGAGTAGTACCACTCAACTTCATCGTCATGTCGGACTATGTCCACCTGCAGGGTTTAACATGACAATCTTTATGAGCTCCTCTTGGGGACATTCTCAACCTAGATCACTAGGACACAGTTTCCTTCTATAATCAACAACACACACTATAAGTGATATCAATTTCCAACTTATCGGGCTTATTGATTCATCGAACTAAATCTCACCCATTGATAAATTAAAGAAATAAATATCAAATATATGTGCTTGTTATTATATTAGGATTAAGAGCACACACTTCCATAATAACTGAGGTCTTTGTTTCTTTATAAAGTCAGTATAAAAGAAACGACCTCTAATGGTCCTACTCAATACACTCCAAGTGTACTAGTGTAATTATATAGTTAAGATAAACTAATACCTAATTACATTACGACCTTCCAATGGTTTGTTCCTTTCCATTATGGTCGTGAGCTACTGTTTATAATTTATAAGGTACTGATAACATGATCCTCTGTGTGTGACACCACACACCATGTTATCTACAATATAAATTAATTGAACAACTTCATTTATCATAAATGTAGACATTTGACCAATGTGATTCTTATTTCTAGATAAATGTTTATACCAAAAGCTAGGCTTTTAGTATACACTCTAACAGACTTAGGACCAAAGTGGACAATATTATATCATTATAGAGATATCTAAATTTCTTTTAGTTCTAACATATTTAAGTTTCATTAAAGTAATTGCATTTTATTTAATTTGACTTTTACTTTTATTAAATACATTAAGTTTGATTTATTTGTATTATCTGAAAGGAAAATTCAAAGAAACAAAAAGAAAAAAAAATGAGAACATGTTGCCTACCTAATAGAATACCTACAAAATTCGAGATGGCCTACTTCTAAGTTCCTATGGGAGGAAGGCTACAAGTAATTGATAATAAATGCCTTCCTCACATGTGTCTTAGGTGACATATTTACAGATGGAGAAGTGACTTATATTTCATGACTCTTCAGGAAAGTGTCCTCGTCTAATTGGTTATATAATAAATTCATATATTGTTCCAACGAATTCATGGTAAAAATTTGACTTAATATTACAATTTGTATTATGTGTGTGATATTATCACACTAATTTATGATTATATATTGAATCTTGCAGTCATCATACAAACATTTATGGGAAACGACTTTATATCATATTATCAAAATAAATCCAGTTGATTGAGAAGTTTGATATATTTTTATACCTATAAATACTGATCAAGCATATTATCATTTAATGATCATGGGCATCGAGGCGAAAATGTTCTACAATTATAATTCGTTATCCTACAAGTATAAATATAATGAATATTTTGTAAAGCTAGTTAGTTTTAATTCTTTAATATTCATATTCTAGCATTATAATACTTATTATATCTTTTTATGAATTTTTTTTTGTCTATCTAATGCTCACAGGTCTCTAGATTGAAAAAGTTTCCCAGCAATAAACTAAAGGAACTGCATGATAGATTACAAGACTATCATCCTTTAGACGAATGAGCCTCTACTAAGGTAGATTGTCCTCAACAGATATTATCATAAGTAATTATTACATTATTAGTAAATTTCAATGGTACATTGTCATTATAATTTTGTTACTATTTTAATTTTGTGATACTGTAGGAATGTTCATTATGTAATATATCAAACATCTTTTGTACAATATTGATATATAATTCACGCAAAAAGATGTTTATAAATTTAGATTGGAAGTTGCATTATCAATAATTAGGGATAAATTTTGTAAATTCAAGGTAGAATGAATTATCAACCTTGTTGTTGACGTGTTGTAGTATGTTTGTATTTTGTACATCAAAGTTTGAAGTACATTTGTTTGTTGTAAATTTATACTTCATCTAATTATTTGGTATGAAATTTTTTTAATTTAGATTCTTATTATTATTCATTGTTATTGTTCTAAATAGTTGTGTTGTGTTGTTCTTGTATTAGAATGTTTAAAATTATTGTGTTATGTTATTCTAAATTGATCTTGTATTGGATTGTGTGTAAAATTGGTGTGTTGTTTGTGTATTGGATTGATATTGAATTATGTAAAATTGTTTTGTTGTGTTGTTCTAAATTGATTTTGTATCGGATTGTGTAAAATTGTTATGTTGTTCTTGTATTGGATTGATATTGAATTATGAAAAATTATTGTGTTGTGTTGTTTTAAATTGATCTTGTATCGGATTATGTGTAAAATTGTTATGTTATTCTTGTATTGGATTGATATTGAATTATGTAAAATTGTTGTGTTGTGTTGTGTTGTGTTATTCTAAATTGATCTTGTATCTGATTGTGTGCAAAATTGTTATGTTATTCTTGTATTGGATTGATATTGAATTGTGTAAAATTATTATGTTATGTTGTGTTGTTCTAAAGTGATCATGTATCGGATTGTGCGTAAAATTATTATGTTGTTCTTGTATTGGATTGATATTGAATTGTCTAAAATTATTGTATTGTGTTATTCTAAATTGTTCTTATATCAAATTGTGTAAATTTGTTATGTTGTTCTTATATTTGATTGATATTGAATTGTGTAAAAGTATAGTATTGTGTTATTCTAAATTGTTTATGTATTGGATTGTGTAAAATTGTTGTGTTATGTTATGTTGGTTTAATTGATAATGTAAAATTAGATTTTGTGTAAAATTATTGTTTTGTGATGTGTTATTTATTATGATATATCATAATGATGTTAGAGGACATTTTTACATTCAGGAGATTAGCTCGAACACATAGAATTTGAACTCATGTCGATCCGATATCGTTTGGTTCATTAGCTACTTTTGACCAATATCGACTGGTAGACTTCATCTATCCTAAAAATAAAAACGTCAACATCATCAAAAAAAAAAAAAGAGAAGCTCAAGGATCTCAAATATGGTATGGTTCAATGATCATCATCTAAGTTCCATTTATATTGAGCTTATGATGCCACTTACCGTGCCCAAATTGTGTTAAAAAAATTATTGCTATCAATAGGGTGTATCGTAATGATGTTAGAGGACATTTTCACATTCAGGAGACTAGTCTAAACACATGACTTAACTCCATGTCGATCCGATATCGTTTGGTCCATTAGCCGATTTTGACCCAAACTGGCTGATGGACTTCAGCTACCCTAAAAATAAAAAAGTTTAACATCATCAGAAAGAGAGAAGCTCTATGATCTCAAATGTGGTGTGGTTCATTGATCATCATCTAAGTTTCATTTATATTGAGCTAACAACGCCACTTACCATATCCAAATTGTGTTAAACAAATCACTGCTCTCAATATAATGTATCGTAATAATATTAGAGGTTATTTTCACATTCAAGAGATCAGCCCAAACACATAGGATTTGACCCCATGTCAATTCGATGTTGTTTAGTCCATTAGCTGATTTTGAACAAAACCAGTTGATGGACTTCAGCTACCCTAAAAATAAAAAGTTTAACATCATTCGAAAGAGAGAAGCTCAAGAATCTAAAATATGGTGTGGTTCAGTGATCATCATCTAAGTTTGATTTATATTGAGCTTACGATGTCATTTACCGTACTTGAATCGTATTCAAAAAATTGTTGTTCTCAATACAATGTATTATAATAATATTAAAGGGTATTTTCACATTCAAGAGATAAATTCGAACACATAGGACTTGACCCCATATCGTTTGGTCCATCAACCAATTTTGACCAAAATTGGTTGATGGACTTCAGCTACCCTAAAAATAAAAACTTCAACATCATCAAAAAGAAAGAAGCTCAAGGATCTTAAATATGGTGTGGTTCAGTGATCATCATCTAAGATCCATTTATATTGAACTTACGATGTCACTTATCGTGCTTGAATCATGTTCAAAAAACCACTAATCTTAATATGATGTATCGTAATGATGTTAGAGGGTATTTTCACATTCAGGAGACCAGACCAAACACATAAGACTTGACCCCATATGTCGTTTAGTCCATCAGCCGATTTTGACTAAAATTGGTTGATAGACTTCAGCTATTCTAAAAATAAAAAGTTTAACATGATCATAAAGAGAGAAGCTCAAGAATCTTAAATATGGTGTAGTTCAGTGATTATCATCTAAGTTCCATTTATATTAAGCTTACAATGTCATTTATTATTCTTGAATCATGTTCAAAAAATCACTGCTCTCAATACGATGTATTGTAATGATGTTAAAGAGCATTTTTCACATTTAGGAGACCAACCCAAACACATAGGACTTGACCTCATGTCGATCCGATGTCGTTTGGTACATCAACCTATTTTGACAAAAATCGACTGATGGACTTCAACTACCCTAAAAAAAAAAGTTAAAGATCATTAGAAAGAGAGAAGCTCAAGGATCTCAAATATGATGTGATTCAGTAAACATCATCTAAGTTCCATTTATATTGAACTTACGACATCATTTATGTGACCAAATTTTGCATGGGAAATTCGATGTTCTCAATACGATGCATTGTAATGATGTTAGAGGACATTTTCACATTCAGGAGACCAACCCAAACATATAGGACTTGACCCCATGTCAATCCGATGTAATTTGGTCCATTAATCGATTTTAATCAAAATCAACCGATGGACTTCAGCTACCCTAAAAACAAAAAATTTAACATCATCAGAACGAGAGAGGCTAAAGGATCTTAAATATGGTGTAGTTTAGTGATTATCATCTAAGTTTCATTTATATTGAGCTTACGACATCATTTATCGTGCCTGAATCATGTTTAAAAATTTACCGCTCTCAATACGATGTATTGTAATGATGTTAGAAGGCATTTTCACATTCAAGACACTAGCCCAAATACATATGACTTGGCCCCATGTCAATCCGATATTGTTTGATCCATCAACCAGATTTGACCAAACTGGCTGATGGGCTTTAGAAATTCTAAAAATCATAAATTTCATATCTTAAGTAAGAGGAGGGATCAATTATCTCAAATATGGTGTGCTTGAGTGATAATAATCACCCTATCATTTATATTTAGCTTCAGACATCATTTGTCAATCAATCAAAGCTATTTATTATTCAGTCGATTGATATAATGATCAGTCGACTGATATAGGTTTTAGCTAAATTTATGATAATATTAGTCAAATCAATTAATCTTTGTTTACTTCAAAAATTGAAATAGTCAACTAATTCCCCATATCAGTCAAATTGATTCGTGTCTATTAAATTCAAAAACTGAACCAGTCGACTGATTTCTCATATCAATCGAATCGATTCTTCTCTATTTACTTAAAAAATTGAAGCAGGCGACTGATTTATCATATCAGTCGAATCGATTAGTCTCTGTTTATTCAAAAACTGAACCAGTCGACTAATATATCAAATCAGTCAAATCAATAAGTCTTTGTTTACTTCAAAAACTAAAATAGTCGACTAATTTTCTATATTAGTCGAATCGGTTCGTCTCTGTTAAATTTAACAATTGAACTAGTCGATGTTTTCTCATATCAGTCAAATCGATTTGTTAATCAATTCGATTGATCTAAATATCAATCGACTGATTTAAATATCAATTGGTGACACACAAGTTTTTAAAGGCAATTCGTGTATTTCAAAATCCATTCGACTGCTTGCCCTAACTCCCGATTTCTTTTCTCTCTAAACTCTAAATGGTTCCGACCTTCTCCGACGACTGGTGTTGGTGCTCCTCTTCCCTCCTACGCCTAGTGCTCTTGTGACCTAAGGTAGGAATCTCTACTGGTTCTTCTCTTTACCAACCCCAAACCCTAACCCTACTATTCCTCACTGCCTAGTGTCGGTGTTAGTTCTTCTCTTTACTGAGGCCTAGTACTCCCATGTCTCCTAATCTGACCATTCCCACTTCGTCGGCGTAATCCATCAACATATTTGGCTCCTAAGTAATTATCTTGCCCATGGTTAAATTTTGTTACATTACGATTCATATCATTGTTACTAATCCTATTATCGATGCATTTATGCATCCATGTAGACCCAAATGTAGGCAAAATGAGGTTGGAGATGGTCCCTCTAGGACTCTAAGGGAAAGAGTCCTGGTGACCAACCTCACTTACTCAAAATTATTCTTGCCTGATATCTACATATAGAGTTCTTTTGTGGCAAGTGTCCTAATATCTTAGAAATTGTCACCTATTATAAATTAGAAAAAAATTGTGTTTTGCAACACTCCTATCCATCTAGACCTAGTGGATGTATTCTTTGATAACATTTATTTGGTTAGTGATGGTCCAATGTACCGAACTCACATAGGCAAACACGATCTCGACTTTACACCCACATTTGGAGGTCATTCTTAGGTTATCATCCGACCAACAACAAATTTGTTTTCTATCCTACCTATCTATAGCATCTTCCAGACCTTTTTGGCCATTTGACTATAAATGTCATGTTTGAGTACTTTGAACAAGAGAATTTTCTTTGCTCGAGGTATATCAGCTCATGGCAATGTCCTTTATAAAGTCATTGTCGGGTGGATATGTTGGTGCAATTTACACTAACAGTCTAACTCAGATTTTAATAAATGACAAGCGAGTTAAGTTAGGTGTTATTGTAATATAACCTTGTTACTGAGTGTGCAGGGTTGACTAACTTGATGGGTCAAGAGGATCTAACACCATGCATGAAGCCCAGTCGGGATGTTCGATTCTTGAGTGACAATCCAGATGTGTGATTCTGGTAGGAGATCGAGATGTGTGATTCCCTAATGGAGAAGTCCGGATGTGCAATTTCGGTAGAAAGACCTGGTGAATCAAATTGATGTCAAGGAGTTAACTTGACACATGATAAGTAAAGGTAAGTCACTGGAGAAAAATGACTAAGTGAGGACGCGTCTCGATTGAGGGGATAGTAGGCATCGACCCAATTTAGGTCTATTTCAGAAACCTAAATTAAGACCTTGACTAGATCCTAGTCTGGAAGACAGGGTCTAAGTCATAAATCTTAATATTATTATTGTGCTAATTTTGTTTTGCAGATTAGATTATTGTTGTGTTAGACGAACCTAACTTGCAGGGCAAAAGGAGCAAAAGGGTCTTGGGTGAACAGTACCCGAGATGCCTTCAAGCATTGGAAGGTGCATTCAAACTATTCATGGAAGGTGCCTTTCAAGAGATAAAATTTAGACTTCGTCGTAGATAAGGAGCAACGAGTTCAAGATAGAATCTAGCCTACGGAAGGTGCCTTCAAGGCTATGGAAGACGCCTTCCACATCCTTTAAATAGGTGTCTCGACCAAGCCTTCTTCAAGAATTTCTATACGAGCTTCTACGCGTCCGATCGACTTTTCGACTGCTCCAACTTCCCGTTGCTACCCTATTACGACTCCACTATGCCCAACTGCTACCAAAAAGTCATTCAAACACCAAGCTCAAGCCAACCATCTACAAAAGTATTTGGTAACACGATTTAATTACTGTACTTAATTTGTATAAACGGAAAGTGTAGCTTGTTACATTCTTCCAATTCTTGTATATTCGATTCCCTTTTCCACACGTTTCGGAAGAGATTTTTAGTGGATTACTCGTCGATAGATCTGCGGGACCTGGGTCTTGGAGTAGGAGTCACCGAAGGCTCTAAACCAAGTAAAAAAATTGATTCGTGTCTTTTACTTGCTTTTACTTTTCTGATTTTATTGATATTTCAGCTGCAAGTACTTCGATTTCTAATTCGAAAAGATAAAGTTTTTAAAAATCACGCGATTCACCCCTCCCCCTCCCTCATGTGCGTCTCGATCCAACAAGTGGTATCAGAGCAGGTTCTGCTCTGAATTGATGTAACCACCAATCAAACCGGGGGAACGATTTTTCGGATTTCTATTTAATATATCTTATTTGAATTGGTAAAATTTACGTTTTCAGATAATTATTTCTCGTTCGATTTTTACTCGAAAGTGGTGCAACACCAGTCGAGTCATTGACATATTCTTTTCTCTCAAGCACTACTAATCCAATACTAGTCCAAACACCGAGTTCAAGCTGACCATCTACAAAAGTGTTTGGTAACACAATTTAATTATTGTACTTAATTTCTATAAACGAAAAGTGTAGCTTGTTATACTCTTCCGATTCTTGTGTATTTGATCCCCTTTTCCGGCGATTTCGGAAGAAGTTTTTAGCGGATTACCCATCGATAGGTTCGTAGGATCTGGATCTTAGAGGAGTCATAGAAAGCTCCGAACCAAGTAAAAAAATTGATTCATGTCTTTTACTTACTTTTACTTTTTTGTTTTTATTTATATTTCCATTGTGCGTACTTCAATTTCAAATATGAAAAGATAAGGTTTTTGAAAATCACGTGATTCATCTCCCCCCCCCCCCCCCCCCCCTCTCACGTCCGTCTCGATCCAACAGCATATTGCCGATAGTCACTCATGCTCTAGCCTTTGTTAGACTATGTCATCAATGTTGATGTAGTTTACACTAACGGTCTAACTCAGGTTTTGATGAATGGTAAGTGAGTTAAGTTAGGTATCTTTATGATCTAATTACTTTACCAAGTGTGCAGGAGTTGACGAGTCTGGAGAACTTGACACCAGGACGAAATCCAGTTAGGTTCGCAAGACTCAATAGCTAGTGCAAAGCATAGATAGGTCAAAAGGCCGACCTGATATCTGGTAGGAAGTTTAGCTAGATCCGTGGAGACTTGACAGCTGGAAAAACTCCAGTTGGGTCTACGGACCTAACAACTAGCATGAAGACCTGGTGGGTCAAGAGGCTAATCAACCGACTGTAAGTTGGTAAGTGAAGGTAAGTCACTGGAGGAAAGTGACTCGGTGAGGACGTGTGCCGGTTGAGGGACAGTAAGCGTTGGTCCAATTTAGGTCCATTTTGGATCCCTAAACTGAGATCTTGACTAGATCCTGATCTCGGGGAGATAGAGTCTAATTACTACTCATTATTATTGTGCTAACACTTGTCTTGCAGGTTATTGGACTAACACTTTTTGCAGAGTAAAAGGAGCACAAAAGGTCTCGGATGAAGAGTGTCCGAGGCATCTTCAAGCAGTGAAAGACGTCTTCACACTATTCATGGAAGACGCCTTCAAGGCTATGGAAGGCGCCTTCCGCAGGATAAAATTCAGACTTCGTCGCAGATAAAGGCCAAACTGTTTGGGATTAGATTTGCCACATTGGAGGTGTCTTCCATGCTCAATAAAAGGAGTGCTCGCCTAAGCCATTATATCCATCACTTATACGAGCTTCTACACTTCCGATTGGGCTTCCGACTGCTCCGACTTCTTGTTGCTGCTTCAAAGAAATTTGTCTGCCACCGAGCTATGCCTCCGAGTCAACCGATCATCTCCGGCAGACCGACAACAACGCACAAATGCATCCAAATTGTTAGTACCTTTAATTGTGTTGCAAATTTCTCATATTACTATTTTTAAAGGGAAGTGTAGGTTGTTACACTATCCCTATCTTATATTCGATTACCTCTTCTGACGATTCCGGAAGAGGCATTTAGTGGATTACCCATAGATAGGTCCGCGAGACCTACGTCTTGAAGTAGGAGTCGCTGAAGGCTCCGAACTAAATAAAATCGATTGAGTTTTCCTTGTGTATTGTTTTTCTTTAATCTTTCCGTTGCGTAACTCCATTTAACTTGCGATTTTCGACGACCATGATTCACCCGCTCTCATGATCCAACAATCTATTCCTATTGTATGCATTTCATCATAAGTTAGATGTAGATGTGGGTCCGAACACATTTCATTGCATTGTGCATTACACAAAACTCATCTAGAAAAAGATCCACATACCTATTCCACACCTCATTAAGCATGGCTTGCATCCATAGGCATTGATGTTGCTAGGGATAAGAAAAATATCAAACCTTTGGCTGAGACCTATGTAACTTTTCCTTGGTTGGGATGAAGGAGAGTGATGAGACTATGGTGCGAAAACCTGACCATTATTATCATGTCGATGAGCTTGGTGGTGAGGCTGAGGAGTGCGCACCACAGTTGCCAATTCCAACGGCAACCTTGGCAGCTACATATGATGATCACTCCTCAGAGGATCGAGACGATCACTGGGAGGTAGCTTTTGACTCCATTGATACGTGATTTGAGGAGTTGCACATGGATCGTGAACGTGATATGATTGCGGTGCGTATGGAGCTTGGGGATATTAGTCGTCGACAAATTGATCTTTAGATGAGCATAACTTTATTGCATGACCTAGTGCTCTCATGGATGTCAGGTTATCCTCCTCCACTTCTTCCCACTGGCGATGCAACCGATGCCTCAACTAGGACTTGTACTTTACCTAAAATCACTTAGGACTTTTTGGTTGAGCCACCTTATAATACTCAGTCAAACTCATTAGATAACAAGAAAACCCTTAACTTGAACCTTTGTCAACATCAAAATCAGATTTAATTATCTGATGCTCCCTGCACCAATAGTTATAGATAGGACTATTCCCCCAGTTAGTTGGAAAGATACACTCGTCTTTATATAGATGGTAAGGTAACCAACATTTTATTTCACATTAACATCACACTTCCAAAAGCAGGGATTCAAATCTGTAACTGCAGTAATCATCTTCTCCTTTCTGAAACTCAGAAATCAGTTTTTGTAGATGTTAGTTTCACGAATCTGATTCTGATAATTTCCAGATTTTTCATCTGGTAATACTAAATAGCAATTGAAGGATTAAAACTTCTTTTAAGGTTATCACTAATCAGAATTGCAGTTTTCTTCTTTTCCTGTAATCTGTAATGTATTTCCCTACTGAAATAAGAACTAATCCTTGTTTTTGTCCAAGCCTGGTCACTTTTCTGCTATTCAGAATTCAACATTTCTGATCTGGTGTTGCTAAACCTTGAACATTAACTGTTACATGAGACTATGGCATTTAGATCCTCCATAACAGATTACATTAAACTCCTCAATTCCTGCCGTTTCAAGAATCAGATTTATGGGAGCTGTGGTTTCTTGATCATGAAAGATTTAGAGGGAAAGTGACCTCAATTGACACTAGCAAGGTAGGAGCTCAATTCTAAGCTATTGCTGGTAAGGAACTTCATTCAAAGTTGGCACACAGAACCCTTGTTCCTTCTCAGCAGTAGCATGATTCCCTGAACTTTGGATTCCCTAATTTCAGAAATATTTGCTCGAGTCCATGTGCCAATGTTTATTGCATTTTCTGACCAAAGATAACTTGAATTCAGGCTCCTACCAACTCATTGCTGATTGGCATCCTTTCTTCTACAAAACTACACAGGATTACAGCCTGCAATTCTGTTGAATCAAAATTCTGAAACTGAAATTTGAAGCAAGAAAAGTTTATACATTAGTTTCATTTATTTTTCTTTTAACATGAATTATGAATGTGTTTTCTGAGTCTCTGAAATGAAGGAAATCCAAAGTTCAGTTTCCAGACAGTTGCCTACTTCATATTGAGATGAGCACTTGTTTCAAAGGAGTTTCAGACATTCAGAAATTGAGTTCAGCAAAAACTCCACTAATTGAATGATCCCAGGTTTTAGCATTTTGGAGATTTAAATAAAAAAAACAATCAGATTCACTACTGATACTTTCCTGATTTGTGATGCAGCCTCCAAACTCTGCTGCTGTATTCAGTTTCCAGAAATCAGATGCAGAAATCAGATTTAAGGTACTTGCAGGCAGGTAAACTTCTTGTGAATCCGCATGGATTTAAGTCATGAAAGGGTAAGCCTCTTGGAGACAAGAGAAGACCAATTGGCACGGAACAGATGCCTGTCAGTTCTGATCATGACACTTAACAGGTTCCAAAATCCCTTACATTCGAAATGTATCCCAAGTAGTCCAACATTCCAACTGATATGGTAAATGATAAACTTCTCTATTCAAGTTCAGCAGTGATAGATATCAACTTCCTGGATTTTTTTTTTTTAAAACTCCTGTCAAGTTCAGCAACAGAATTCACCATTCCAAATTCCAGCAAGTATCAAGATCAATTCCCAGCTTCAATTACTATTCCCAACTCTTTAGTTATTCTTTCTTAGGACCTAAAAAATCCTTCAACATTCGATGATGACTCAACAGAACTTGAACTCTAGTCTTCGAACCAACTAATGTTTGCTTCAAACAACACAACTCTTGTAATTAATACATTCACCAAAACTCCACAATTCAGAAATTCCAACCAACTTGAATTAGAGAGCCTCCATGAACTTAAAACATAAGCAATTTTCCCCCACACTTAAAATTTTGGTCATCCTAACTCATCAAGAATCCATCCAAACCCCCAAGGAAGTAGAGCAAATGGACAAAGCAAATATGGTAAGAGATAAAAGTTTTGAGTGAGTTATTCAACTAGCATTTGAAAGGAAAATAATTCAAAGGTTGGGGAAAGGAATATCTTTCATCATATTCATACATGCATATGATATTGTGATTTTAAAAAGAAGCATAACAGGTTCTAGAGTTCAATTGTCACGAGTGCATATCACACAAGAACAAATAAAGTATAGGCATGTTGTAGTCCTCATTAGGTATTTTTTGGCAATCAAACTCAAGTCATTGAAATAGAATCAATCACCACACTAACCAATAATATGCAAGTAAAACATTCAATCATGTCCAAGGACTAAAATGTGACGATCAAATTTAAAATTTTTTTACTATTCTCAAAATATTACTACTAGGAAACACACATGGAGATGTTTATTCAAAACTGAAAATGCAATATAGATCAAACAAAATGCAAAATATGAAAAACAAAATAAGTATGAAAGCAAAGTACGAAGTGAAAAGAAAAAAACGAACTCCTCTTTATTCCTAGCGGTCGCAAACGATTTAGAAGTAGAAGTCATGCCGACATATGGGATGGTCTGAGTATATGTGAGGGCCTTCTTATTGTGATCAGTGTAATGAAACATCTCTCCCTCTATTTTTGTCTCCTCGATAGTACTTCTAGGTGGTCGAAGAAGATTCGGGTATAAAATCTACTATGGAAGTGGAATGTTATGAGTTGAGGTAAGCACATCTCCTACCACCATTTGCTCCTTTAAAGTTCTTCCTAGAAGTTGAAGGTGGTTCAGTTGGAGCAACTACTCTAGGAGCCTTCAAAAATGGGAAATACACATCTCCCATACGTATGCGGGGTAAGGAAAAAGATGAAATAATGTCAGTCTCTACAAAGCGTGTCTCGAGAAGTGGATCACACCCAATAAAATCAATTATAGGTACCTCTATGAAATTTTCTAAAAAATCGTAAGAGATACTAACCTTACAGTGCTGAAAGGTACCTAGAGGCTCTGGACACTTGAATATGGCATTATCCTAGTCAAGTAAAGGCTTTGGCTTTGGTTCAGGTGACTGTGCAACCGAAGGAAGTGATTATTGGGGCTTTGCCTCCATAGCACAAGTCCCTACATTTCCATCTTCAACAAATGCATCAACATGCTCAATTGGGCCCCATCATCATCAAAAAAAGTTGCAACAACAATATCAGCACAGTCAGAATTATCTACAACTACAATATCAAAACATAAAAAAATTAAAGGAGTCAAGATCAGGGTTTGTCACAAACTGTACGATCCATCTCACTGGAGTATTGTGCTTGTCGTTGGGCAACATATTTGTAAACTAATCCAACTGCATATTCACTCTTTGCCATGATTCAGCATCTTCTTGTTCTGCCTAGAAAGTATAAGTTGCTTGTTGCAATGAATATTGTTGTTGTTGCTCTATCATTTGTTGGATAATCTTCTTAAGCTTATGTATTGACAAATCTGGTTGACTAAAGGTAGAAACTTCTCCACTGAACTTTTGAAATGTTCCCCAGGGAGCTGACTCAATTTGTTGGACCGAATGTGACCAAGTAGGTATATAATCATCTTGAAATCACTGTGGCCTTTGATATGCTGGATATGACTTAGTAAATTAACTATGTGCATTCTCATACCTAAAACGTCAATGATCCACCCAATTAGAATTATAGGCATTTGAAAATGACTCACACATATTTTGTTGTTGATTGATACTATTGTTGTTGAGGCTGATAATACTAGGATAGAGGATGAAAATACTAAGGCTACTCAGAATCCAGTGTTGTGTATCCCATACATGTAATTTGATTCTTCTCCCCAACCAAAATCACAAGTCTCATTGACACCTCCAAATTATTGAAAATAAGTATCCATGTGTTGCATATAAGAGAAATTCTTTGTTCTTACACTGAAACACTAGCAAACAAGATCAAAAGATACAGGAATATATATGATCAAAAACATGGATATCTGAATATTAAAGTACTCAACAATAATTTTTTTCTTCAAATTTTAATAAAAATAGAAAATAATTTCCTCAACAATGGCGCCGATTTGATATGACCCATTTTGTGTCGCCCTACGGTATCACACAATTAATACCGAAACCCTCTCTACACTAATATAACATAGGGAATGACTCAAATCGTCTCTCACAAGGAATGTAACCGGTAATAATAAATCTTAGGATCAATTTATCTACAAATGGAGTGTTTTGTGGTTTTGGGTTTTTAGCATTTCAAATGGGGTTGTTTTATAGAGACAATGGTAACGTGAATCCTAATATAATCTAATCTAACCATTGAAACAAAACAAGCATTGCAAATCTAATTAAACTACAATTAAGTAGGAATTGAAGGAAACATAACAAAATGCATTCCTAATCTAACCTAACCACTTGCATTCTAAACAAATAACAAACATCTATAGCATTCAAACACAAACAAGACAAAGCATGAATTAAGTAAATTAAAATGCATCAACAAAAGTAAGAGTAATGTAATGGAATCAAACCAAACTCATTCCAACAATTGAACTAATGAAACTAAGTGAAAGAACACTAAAATTCTGCTCTACTCTACTCAAAATTGTCAAAGACAAACAACTAATGCAAACCGAGACACAAAGAGCAACTTGCGATGGAGGAGATGCAATGGATAACCAGATCTGATGGAGCCGATACGAGCTGTGAAGAGGATGGATCTAAGGCTCCGGCAAGGCAGGGAATCCCCAATTCGATGGCAGCTCCGACAATGAAGATGAGATAGCTCTGATCGGCGGTGGAATGACTGCGGAATGAAAAACGCCGAGAGGAGAATGGCCGCTGGATGAAGTAGGGAATCCCCTTATGTTTCTCCGGTGGTGTGTGGATGTGGAAATCGGCGATGGATCAAGATTCGATGATTGTGGCTTGCGGTGTGCACGTGAAGGAAGGAGGAGATGGCGTCGCCGGCTTCGAATGGGAGATGATGAGTGGAGAAGGAAAATCCCCTATACTCGTCGGCCGGTGGTAGCGTGCGTGGAGGAGTCGACGGTGGAAAAGAGCGTCGGGGCCGCGTGGTAGAAGTCTAGAAGAACAGAGGCTCGGCCGAGCAGAAGCTAGAAAGGATGGTAGGTGTCGGTGAGGATGTAGGAAGTAGGATCGCCGGAGGAACGGAAATGCCCTTCACCTCCGGTGGTGGGTTGCGGTCGAGGAGCGGCGGTGGAAGATGGAAGGAGAAGTCCGATGATTTGTTCCGCGTGGATCCCTTGCACAGCGCTTTGTCGATCCCTCTTAACACGGCTGCTCATTTGAATCCCATATCAAAATTAATCGGCTTGATTCAGATCTATAACAAAGGCTCCAGATTTATATCACTGGTCCTGATTTATTCTTCTTTAAACCTGGACAGCTCAGATCTTAATGGATGATTCATATCACTCTTGATTTTGAATAAATGGTCTAGATTAAACCTCCTTATTTAAACTTAATTTGAGCTCAATTTAAATCGATCTGACTCTGACTCGAGTCCATAATCCTGATCACTTACAAAGATCGCATTCATATATTTAAGACAAAATACCATGCTTGTGAAATAATTTGCATCAAAGCCGAAGAATAAATCTAACTCATGAATTAAAATCATGAATTTAAAAGCTTGAATAATATGATAAAATGATAGTTATCAAAAGTTGACTAAAAATATGCAAACTTTAGAGGAATCGCCCGGGCCAGGAGTTGCAGCTTCAGTTTGAGCTTCACACAGAAACCCTAGCCAAGGAAAGGTCGGAGATGCAACTAGATGGAGTGAAGGAGAAAGAGGCGAACATGAGCTGAAGGCTGCCCAAACTGAGCTAACTAACTATTGGGCAAGTGAAAAAAAACTCGTTAGGAAGACCAGAAGAATACCTTTTTGGATTTTGAAGAATTCTATGACCTGCTTGGACAAAGGACAAGCAGCATGCTCAAGTAAAGCAACATGCTTAAGTATGGGTTCAAAGGCGCCATTCGTTAGTTCCTCTAGTTAAAGCTTATCCCGAGCATTCTTGAATTTAAAGAAAGTCTAGGTGTATACTATAAGTTTTTTATAAGAACATCTATTTTGAAATATTTTGAAATGAGAATTACTTTGATCAAATGTCTATATTTTATATTTATATATATGTCGATGCAGTTATCTATTTAATTTACATTATAGATAACATGGTGTATGATGTCATACAGAAGATCATGTTATCGGTTCCTTATAAATTATAAATAGTAGGTCACAACCAAGATGGATAGGGACAAATCATTGGAACTGTAAAATATCAGAAAAATGACGAATAATGATAAGGAAATTTTTCGAAATTTCTGGGAATTTTTCGGAGCTCGTATGGACGAGTTTACGGGGATAAAAAAACGGGATTCAGGAAAACCTGTTTAGTCTACCCATTTAAGAGAGGAAAAGTTTTATTTTTCTTTTTCTTTTATTATTCTTTTCCCTTTGTTTTTTTTTTCTCCTGCGTGCTTCCCTCTTTCTCCCCATGCCGAACCCGACGCCTTGCCCTAACCCATGCGACACCGACGGTTCTTCCTTCCCCTTCCTCTCCGATCGACGCCGGCCAAGTTTCAGTTTCCCCGTCTCTTTCCCTTTTCCGGCCGAGCAGCACCGACTCTTCCTCTTCCCTATCGCGTCGCTGCCTTCCTCCATTCACTCTCCGCCGCGCCAATCTCAGATCGCCAGCCACCCGAGCAATGCCGTCGACCACCAATGGCGTGAAGCAAGATGCCGGCGCTGACAGCTGACGCCGCCACTTTCTTCTACCCTAGTTATTCAGTGCCCTAGTCTCCAGCCGACGCCTCCTGGCCGGCAGCCGAGTCCCTAGCCCTCTACCGGACTTCACTACACCTTCTCTCCTGATTGTTGTGAGCAGCCAACTTCAATACCTCATTCCTCTGTTCCCTGTTTCCGCGAGCAACTAGGTTGAGGTAAGCTATGTTTTGTGAATTAGAGTGTGATCGGTGGTGATTTGGAGCGGTTTGTAGCTCTGATGTGCAATTCAGTGTGTAAATCTCAGACATCGCCGCACTACATCCTTTGTCGGGAGTGCATCGCAGCCATCGGCGCTAGAACTTGTAGTGTTTTCTTGCCGGCACTCATAAGGTAAACTGCTGCCACTTATTTTGTGGATGTTTATGTTAGAGTGTATACTGAAAGCCTAAGCTTTTGTAAACATTTATTTTGAATAAAGAATCACATTTGGTCAAATTATGTACATTTGTTTGTAGTTGTTGTCACGCCCCGGAGGAGTCCCTGTCCGAAGAAATTTTGGCAGCATCTCCCCTGTACGGCGGACAATCTGAAACTTTTCTACATCTCATATACCTCAGCCACAGGCGGCTGGAATAATAACAACAAAATAAAACATCACCACGCAGTTATATAATAGTAAACAAAACATCAATACTCTGACTCGAAATCCACCCTACTCCACTACACACGTAAAACTCAAAACCGACGAACTCACCTCTTCTGCCGTCTAGGCAGGCATGTAGTAGAATAAAAACCAAATCCAAATCTATCGATATAATAAAATCTATACCATGTTCATAAGTAAATAAATCCAGAACATAACAAATTCAAACAGTCTAGAACAGAAAAGGGAACCAAACGAAAACCAATCACATCCTCGAGGTCTGCATGGACCAGCAACTGGAACTCTCTTCTGACAGCATCAACCTGAAAATATCAACAATGGAGGCGGGGTGAGTCCAACACTCAGCAGGTACAATTGATATGCAAAGTAGGGAAATAACACCTAGCACTAATCATGCGTACAGTCTCTTGATATAAGAAAGATAAAAATATACATATGAAGTAAACAGGAGAGAAACTGTACTAACCAGGACCTGAGTATAAGGTCAAACAGTCCGAGTGGTATAGGAATCCTGTATGCATGTCAAACATAGGTATCCAAACAATATGCAGCATATAAATGCAGCAACCACAAACACAAGCAATAAATGCATCATGCATATGATGCCAATGATGCGTCCTGGTCACCCCTGACGCCAGTCGATCATCTCACACACATAGTGAGGCCGAGTGAGTAGGGCTGTGACAACCGTGCACTCTGTCGTCACTACTCCTGATGAGTGACCGAGTGGACGGGATGCTATCGGAGTACACCTATCCTCCTACCCCAAATCATAAATGGGGGAGCGCAATGCTCTCATCTCCCGGTACTCAAAGACGGGGAGGAATCCCTGCCGGATAACACGTTGTGTCACACTACCCATGAGCGGACGAACGGTGCCTAACAGAGTCCCTGCTGCAACACACTTAGCCTGAATCGACCACTAACCCATGAGTGGTGGTGTGTGCAGATCCATGTAACTGGCGATGTGCTCAACAATAATGGAGCGGACTATCGCTCAGCATGCAATCATGCAAATGGTGCATGGCACTAACCACAAAAATATCCTGACCTAATCCACATGGATATAAAAGTGCATCGTAGGTCAACGAATCAAAACAATCCAAAGGTACACAGAAGGTATAAAACCTAGGTCCTGAACATGGTCAAGCATGGCATATCACTACCCCTATAAGCATGTATAGACAGGTAAAGTATACATGGGATGCAAAACAAATCAATCAATCAAACATGTACCAAGATTTGGGTAGTGATTAACCGGAATAGATAAGAAACATAATTAATGAAACATGTTAATTCCATTACTAAGCATATCAAAGACAATAAGTCAAAAGTACCCGCCTCCGATAAAATGGTCCAAATCTGACTCCGAGATACTCGTCTCGCGTCAAAGTCCTGTGCCATCAATGTAATATATTTTATTTAGTTACATTTCTCATAAACAGCGAAATAAAACTCTCTAACCCTAAATTAGGGAAAACCCCAAATCATATGACCATCATCTTGTCTAAACAAATTTGACGATCAATTAGGATTAGTTACCTAATCCTCAATCCACCCTTTGATTAAAAATCCAAAACCTACGTCCAATTACCCATGCATCTAAAACATGATGAATCACACATTCCATTTTAAATTTAATTTAAACATAACCCTAATTCAAATCTTCACATGATCAACCATCTAAAATAATCGAATTAAAATCATGATCAATAACATGTATCAAATGCCCTACTCCTTACCTTATTCCTCAGCCTTGATTGTTAATCCACAGCAGAGACAAATTTACTGCCGAGAACAGATCCCACAATTTCATATGATCCCCTGTTGCTGCACTGTAGGTGGCTGAAAGAAAAACCAAGCAATTGAACTTGGGCACGGAAGGGAACACTCCAAAGCTTGAGTTGCTGCTTCTAACTGAAGACTTACTTAATCTTCTGAATTCCAGCAATCTAGGGCAGACAGCACGGAGGGAAAAGAGCTCGGCAATATGACTCGGGCTCGAGGGCAGAGGAAGGGTGGCCGGCACTCTCCGTTCGACGGCGGCGGATGGCGAAGAAGTTAGGGCTTCGGCAGCAGTGGAAAGAAGACCGTCGGCACTTCTCCAAGCAGCGTCGACTGTGGCTAGGGCACCAGTACAGAAGAGGGGCCGGCGATGACTCGTCGGACTAGAGGAGGGGAGAGGAATCGGGAGGCGGCGTCGGCGGAGATGCGAGGGCACAAAGGGACGGCGCTAGGGCTCAGGTGCCGGCACAGAGGAGTCGGGATCACGATGTGCAGCGGGGAGGAGCGGTTGTCTCTGCACTGCTTTGTGCGGGAAGAAGGAACTCGGCCGGCGGCAGCGTCGGGTAGAGAAGGTGTCGAGAGGAGAGGAGAACGAAGAAAGGGCATCGAGTGAGAAGAGAGGAAGAAGGGGAACCGCTCGGGGTCGGGGAAATAGGGCACGCACGGCTCGCGGGAAAAGAATAAGAGAAGAAGAAAAGAGAAAGGAAAAGAAAATAAATCTTTTCCTCGTTAAAACAGGGTAGTCTAAACAGGTTTTCCCGGGCCCTGTTTTTATCCCCGTGAACTCGTCCATACGAGCTCCGAAAAATTTCCGAAAAATTTCCAAAAATTCTGAAAAATTCCCTTAATATCCGCCTATTTTCCGGTATTTTACAGTTGTTCAATTAATTTATATTGTAGATAACATAGTATGTGGTGTCACATACAGAAGATGATGTTATCAGTACCTTATAAATTATAAACAGCAGCTCACGACCAAAATGGAAAGGAACAAACCATTGGAAGGTCGTAGTGTAATTAGGAATTAGTTTATCTTAACTATATAATTACACTAGTACACTTAGAGTGTATTGAGTAGGACCATTAGAGGTCGTTTCTTTTATACTGACTTTATAAAGGAACAAAGACCTCAGTTATTATGGAAGTGCGTGCTCTTAATCCTAATATAATAACAAGCACATATATTTGATATTTATTTCTTTAATTTATCAATGGGTGAGATTTAGTTCGATAAATCAATAAACCCGATAAGTTGGGAAATGATATCACTTATAGTGTGTGTTGTTGATTATAAAAGGAAACTGTGTCCTAGTGATCTAGGTTGATAATGTCCCCAAGATGAGCTCATAAGGATTGTCATGTTAAACCCTGCAGGTGGACTTAGTCCGACATAACGATAAGGTTGAGTGGTACTATTCTTGGACTAAGATACTAATTAAATGAGTTGTCAGTAACTCACTTAATTAGTGGACATTTGGCATCTTAAACACAGGGAGACTAACACACTCATAATAAGAAGTAGCCCAAAAATGTAATTTGGGATTGGTGCGGTAGTTCAATAATAGTTCTCTAGTGGAATGAATTATTATTGATAAAATTAAGTTGTGTGTTCGGGGCGAACACGGGATGCTTAATTTTATCGGGAGACCAAAACCAATTCTTCCTCTCGGTCCCTATCGTAGCCTCTTATTTATAGAGTACTATACCCACCTTCATACCCATGATGTAGGGGCCGGCCAAGCTAGCTTGTGGATCAAGCTAGGGCCGGCCAAGCCTTGGTTCATGGGTGGCCGGCCCTAGCTTGAACCCAAGCTTAGGTGGTCGGCCCCCATTAAATTTAAAAGAATTTTAATTTTAAAATTTTCTTATGTGAAAGATATAATTTATTGGAGAGATTAAAAATTAAAATATCTCTTTTAAAAGGATCTACAAAAGATTAAAGAAAGAGATTAGATCTCTTTCCTTATTTGTATATTGGAAAGATATTTTATTTTTCTTCTTTATAAATTATTCACATGTTGAAAAATTAAAATTATAGAAATTTCTTTTTATCAACCATGAAGGGATTTTAAAGGGAATTTTTTTTAAATTTCGAAAGACAAATAAGGAATTTTAATTGTTGATTGAAATAACCTTGTTTGCTCTTAATGATGTGGCCGGCCATGACATGAAGGAATAGGAAATTTTGTTTAATTTTTCTTAATTAATTCATGTCAAGGAAAATTAAGGAAATTTTATTGTAATTAAATTTCCTTATTTACCAAAGCTAAGGAATATAAAAGAGGGGGTTGGGGTGCCTTCATGACACACAACTTTATTATTCTTCTCCCTCTTTTCTTCCTTGGTGTGGCCGGCCCCTTCAAGATCTCTCTTCTCCTTGTTGTGGCCGAACCTCTTCTTCCTCTTGGAGATCAAGTGGTGGTCGGTTTTCTAGCTTGGAGAAGAAGGAGAGAAAACTTTCATCCCTTGAAACATTGGTGGTGGTTTCTCTTCTTCCTTGGAGGTGCACTTGATTTGGCCGAACCTTGCAAGGAGGAGAAGAAGGTGCTTTGGTGGTTTCTCATCTCGGAAGATTGTTGCCCACACAACGTCCGAGGTTAGAAGAGGAATACGGTAGAAGACCTAGAGGTTTTTGCTTGCAAAAGAAAAGGTATACTAGTATTTTATTTCCACATCATACTAGTTTCATCTTCATGTAAAAAATACCAAATACAAGAGGCATGCGATTCTAGTATTTCGAATTTATTTTCGATGTTGTGTTCTTTGTTTTTCTTTTCCTTGTGATTTGATTGTTCTTTTCGGTTGACCTAAAGTTATTTAAGAAAATTAAATATTAGCTTTCCTTAAAAGGCTTTGTCTAGGCGGTGGTGGTTGTTCCCATATCCAAGAAGGCCATGTGCCTCGCCATGCAGTCCTGAAAGCCAATTTTAGAAATTAATATTTAATGGAATTAATAACCTAGGTGATTTGGATCGAACGTGTTAAGTTCCGCAGGAGATCCAAGTCTAAACCTAAAAGAACAAATAGATTAAACTTTGGATCAAACGTGTTAAGTTCCGCAGGCGATCCAAGTTTAATTTAAAAGAACACATGGTAGCTAGGAAAAGGTTCAGACCTTTGTACAAAATTTTTGTACAGTGGAACCATTAGGTTTTCCGAGTAGCAACCAACAATTGGTATCAGAGCTAGGGTTTTTCCTCTGTGTATTTGGTATTAGTTTAATTATGCACATGTCATACATAATTTAGGCAGGTTAATAGTAGGATATGCTAACTTTGTGGATGCAGGATTCAACTATTATGGCTTATAGTTTTTATGTGTGTGATTGGACCCTTGGACATGTCAAGGGCATTTATGTGTGTGCATGATTGTATTATAAAATACAGCAGGAGCTGTATTTAGTTTTATTAGGATTTTATTTTTGATCTATTTACATGTACATTCCTTTTATGGAATATAGGATTGATGGATATAAAATTTTATTTTATGTTCGATCTAGTTCACATGTACATTCCTTCGAGGAATATAGGATCGAAAAATGTAAAATTCTATTTATGTCACGGATCGTATCTTGCAAGGCGTGGAACTTTTTGAGGACCAGAGACGCAGCGGAACAAGGAACAAGATGGATGCGACATCTAGACCCGATGGCGGTGGCCAAAGATGGCAGCAGCTAGGGTTGACGACACACGGAGGACAGCAATAGATAAAAGCCATAATAGTTGAAAATTAGTTTTTCTATTTATTGCTTTTTATGCTATGACTGTGTGTGCTTGTTAGTATGTATGTTAAGTAGGCTAGCATAGTCAAAATTCCTCATTTTTAAATAACTAAGTGGGAGAGGGATTTTAAATAAATTCCACGGTCTCCATTACTGGTTTATAAGTGATGCAGACAAGCTTGCGCGTTGGCTCTGAGTGCCTTCCTCCATATCGGATGAGCTTGTTTGTGGATCACTAGAACAAACTTTCATTTTGGATGACTATAGGAAGTTAATTAAGAGCGTGTGATCTTCCCCATCAGAAGGGGCACAATCTTATTAATGGACTTAGTGTCAAGTAATGGTATACACTTAGGCACATCTAATAGTATCCTTCCCATCGGATTCACTGCTATTATTCGTGTGACCAAAGGAAACCAACTATTAATTTTATTTGTAAAAAAGTTAGGTTGACAAGATAATAAAATTAATGGGTTAAACCCTCCTTTTGCAAATGTTGAATTTGTATACGTCCACACTATCGTGGCATACAAAATTCTCGGTATTTTGAGGTGTTGGTTAATTTAAAATAGTATTGTTTGAGGAATCAATATTATTCTAAATTTAGAGTTCTGACCAAAAGTTATTTGTGATTCTTAGGATGACTTTCAACCCACTGGCCATCATACTAAAAGAGAATAGACTTACTGGTCCTAACTACATAGATTGGAAAAGGAACCTGGACATTGTTCTTACTGCTGAAAGTTATAAGTTTGTACTGACTGAGTCTTGCCCTGATGCACCCACTGGTGAATCTACCCAAGAGGAGATTGAATATCATAGGAAATGGGTAAAAGTAGATGAGATGGCGTGGTGTTACATTTTGGTTTCAATGTCAAATGTATTGCAACATCAGCATAAAGATTTACCAACAGTTTATGATATTATGAACAATCTCAAGGAACTCTTTGGTCATCAGGATCGGGCTTCTAGACAAGAAGCCATGAGAAAGATAATGACAGCCACCATGCAAGAGGGTACTCCCGTGAGGGATCATATCCTAAAGATGATGACTTATCTAAATGAAATACAAATCCTTCGAGGAGAAATTGATGGGGAAACCCAGATCGATATGATCCTCCAAACATTACCTAGAAGTTTTGAGCAATTCCGCCTGAATTACAATATGAATAAAAGGGTATATTAATTGGCAGAATTACTGACAGAACTTCAGGCAGCAGAAGGTTTGTTCCGTCATAATTCTCATATTCACTATGCTGAAAATGGTTCTACTTCTAAACTGAAAGGAAAGAAGAAGAAGAAATAAGTTAGCTCAGCAAAGAAAGTGAATAAATCTCAGAGTAGGACCTAAAGCTGGAATGAAGAAGCCGAAGGGCAAGTGCTTCATCTGCAAGCAGTCAGGGCATTGGAAGGCGAACTGTGCTCGTAGGAATCAAAACAACAAAGGTATATCTCATGCTCTAGTTGTTGAAACATGTTTAGCGGTGTTATCTACCAGCACCTGGTATGTAGATACGGGAGCCACTGATCATGTCTGCAATTCCTTGCAGGGGTTCTAGGAAACCCGATGACTACTAAGGTGACGGCTGTTGCAGTGGGAGACGTCTACTTATCTTTTAATAGAAATAGAAATTTTGTTTTAAGAAATTGTCTTTATGTACCCAGTTTTAGAAAGAATTTAATTTCAGTTTCTAAACTATTTTTAGATGGATATTCAGTTTCCTTTAGTAACGATGTAGTTATTAAGAGAAATAAAGTGATTATCTGTTCTGGTGCATTAGTTGGCAATTTGTATACTTTAAATCCAATTTCTCCCACAAAGCATAATATGGAAATTAATAACACATCTTCTAACTCAAATAAGAGAAAAGAACCTTCGGAAATGAACCAAGCATATCTTTGGCATCTAAGACTTGGTCATATTAACTTAAGTAGGATTCAGAGGCTTATAGCCGATGGACTTTTGGGTTCATTAGAGTTGGAAAATTTTCCAACTTGTGAATCTTGCTTGGAAGGTAAAATGACCAAGAGGCCTTTCAAGGCCAAGGGGTATAGAGCCAAAGAAGTGTTAGAATTGGTTCATTCTAATTTTTGTGGTCCTATGTCTGTCCAGGTAAGAGGTGGTTTTGAATATTTTGTCTCTTTTATAGATGATTATTCAAGATACGGATACATTTACCTAATGCGTCGCAAGTCCGAGTGCTTTGATAAGTTCAAAGAATACAAGGCTGATGTGGAGAAACGACTAGGTAAAAGTATCAAGACACTACGGTCTGATCGTGGTGGCGAATACCTCTTAGGAGAGTTTAGGAATTACTTATCAGAAGCCGGGATTTAATCCCAACTGTCCGCACCTGGTACACCCCAACAGAATGGTGTGGCAGAACGAAGGAATAGGACTCTTATGGGGATGGTTAGATCGATGATGAGTTATTCAGAATTACCAAATTCGTTTTGGGGATACGCTCTGGAAACAGCAGTGTACATTCTGAACTTAGTACCTTCTAAATCAGTTTCTTCTACTCCCACAGAATTGTGGAATGGGCGAAAACCAGTCTAAGACATATTCGGATTTGGGGTAGTCTAGCACATGTGCTGAAACCAGATGCTGATAAGTTAGAATCTCGTACAGAAGTTCGCGTGTTTGTGGGTTATTCCAGAGGAACGAAAGGTGGTTTATTTTATAGTCTTAAAGACCAGAAGGTCATTGTTAGCACCAATGCCCAATTTTTAGAAGAAGATTATATATTGGATTACAAGCCCAGTAGCAAAGTTGTTTTAGAAGAACTTAGAGAGGACACGTCTACTTTAGTAAGAGTCTTCGGACTTGATCCCGGGTAAACATGAACTTGATCCCCGTGCATATGACGAAGCACTCCAAGATATAGATGCAGTATCTTGGCAAAAAGCAATGAATTATGAAATAGAGTCTATGTACTCTAATAAGGTCTGGGAGCTTGTAAAACCACCCGATGGTGTAAAAGTCATTGGATGCAAGTGGATTTACAAAAGGAAAAGAGGGACAAACGGGAAGGTAGAAACCTTCAAAGCTAGGTTTGTTGCGAAAGGGTACACTCAGAAAGAGGGAATCGATTATGAGGAAACCTTTTCACCGGTAGCCATGCTTAAGTCTATCCGGATACTCTTATCCATTGCTGCTCATATGTATTATGAGATTTGGCAAATGGATGTCAAGACAACTTTCCTTAATGAAAGTCTTGAAAAGAATATCCATATGAAGCAACCAGAAGGGTTCATTGAAAAAAGCAAAGAGCATCTAGTGTGCAAGCTTAATCGATCCATTTATGGACTGAAGCAAGCTTCAAGGTCTTGGAACATCCGGTTTAATGAAGTGATCCAGTCATATGGATTTATTCAGTTTCCAGATGAGTCTTGTGTATACAAGAAGTGTAACGGAAACGTGGTGGTATTTCTTGTACTATACGTAGATAATATTTTGTTAATTGGCAACAATGTCAAGGTATTATCCGACGTAAGGGTACGGTTGTCCAAACAATTTGATATGAAGGACTTAGGAGATTGTGCACACATTCTTGGGATCAAAGTTATAAGGGATCGCAAGAAAAGAATGTTGTGTCTGTCCCAAGCTTCATATATAGATACAATCCTTGCTCGTTTTAGCATGCAGGATTCCAAGAAAGGTTTCTTACCTTTTAGGCATGGAGTAGCTCTATCTAAAGAGATGTCTCTGAAGACATCAAAGGAGATAGAGCACATGAAAGCAGTTCCTTATGCTTCGGCTGTAGGAAGCCTAATGTATGCAATGCTATGTACGAGACCTGATATCTGTTTTACCGTGGGCATGGTTAGCAGATATCAGAGTAACCCTGGACAAGGACATTGGACTGCGGTAAAGCATATATTAAAGTACCTGAGAAGGACTAGAGATTGTTGGAACCCCAAGGTGCTTTGATGTGATCAAACAAGCTAAGTTAGGTCATGCGTTTGTTTAACCCTTGTGTCTAAGTGTGCAGGAGCTTAGGAACACAGGAAGTCGAGAGGAAGACGCGGCTAGCGAGAAGGACGGCACGGGAGAGAGCCGACGGGCTCGGTGCGTCCGAGGGACGAGGTGACCGCGGAAGAGTACACCGGTGGACGAGAAGAACGTGCGCGGCGCTCGAGGGACGAGAAACCGGGAAGGAAGGCTGCTCGAGGAGAAGGCCGGAACATGGGTTCGGGTGAGCCCTATTCCGGATGGCCGAGATCACCCAAGCTAGTGGAGCCGGAACAGAAGACCCGGACCGAAACGAGCTGAATCGAAGCGGAGCGACCGGACGGAAAAAGTCAACTAGAGTTGACTTTTGGGGTCCGGGGCGCCCGGAACCATCCGGGGCGCCCGGACCCCTCCGGGGCGCCCGAACCCCTCCGGGGCGCCCGGAACCCTACGGGGCGCCCAGAACGAGGTTTTTGACCAGATCGAGTCAAACTCGATCTGAACGTTGGGGGATAAAGTTTTATCCCCCCAGGGTGCCCGGAACCCCTTCGGGGCGCCCCGACCAGTGCTATAAATATAGCACTGGTTTGCACAGATAAGAATAACTACTTGTAATCCAGTGCTTTCATTTGTGTTATTTCTTTCTGTGCTTTCAGCGCTGTAAGAGGCTACTCCGCCCAGAGGCGAATCAATTAGTGCGCCTTCTTTGCCTTGGATTAGCAATCCTCTGATTACAAACCAAGTAATTCCTCTGTGTCTACTTTCTGTCTTAATTAGTCTCTGCCGTTTTAATTACAAGTTCTTTTTAGTTAGTTGAATATCCGAGAAGGGTTTTTGGTTTCAATTTTATAGGGCAATTCACCCCTCCCCTCTTGCCGGCCTCCAAAGGGACCTACAAGTGGTATCAGAGCCAAGGTGCTTCAGGAGGACTAACCGCCGATCGAAGCAACAAAGATGGCCGGACCAAGCATTGTTCCACCAAAATTCGAGGGGAACTTCGCAGACTGGAAGCGTCGTATGGAGGTATTCCTAAAAACATATTTTGAAATTCGGTTTATTATGAAATATGGTTTTGTAGCTCCAATAGATAAAGAAGGAAAAGAAAAAGAAGAGAGCGATTGGACAAAGAAGGAGCAGAATGAGTCGGTAGCAAATAGCCGTGCGGAACATCACCTGCTGAGCGTGTTACCGCCTCAAGAGGTCAACCGCATCGGAAACTATGTATCTGCTAAAGAACTTTGGGAGAAGTTCTTGGAACTCCACGAAGGAACGTCTGAAGCAAAGCTCGCTAGAAGGGACATCCTCCGCAACAAACTGATGAACATCCGTCTGGAGAAAGGTGAGAAAGTAGCCGGTCTACATGCAAAGGTAAAAGAACTAGTTACTGGTCTCGAAAACCTTGGTGAAACGGTAACAAACCGGGACACTATACGCTACGCGCTCAACGCGTTTCCAAGAACTCCGGAGTGGATATCAATCGTCGATGCTTACTACATTTCAAAAGACCTGGAGGTAAGTACTCTAGAAGAGTTGTTTTCTACCCTTGAATTACACGAAGCTAGATGTGCAGAGATATCAAAGGACACAACCCAGACTATGGCGTTGAATGCAACCAATAAGGATGAACCCGAGTCAGACTCCGAAGACGATCAAGAAGCGTACATGGTAAGAAACTTTAAAAAGTTTTTTAGATCTAATAAATTTAAAATGCAGAATAAAGAGAATCAAGGTAGAAGAAAGGTACGGTGCTACCAGTGTCAGAAGGAGGGACACCTAAGGGAAGACTGCCCAGAACTCAAGAAGGTCAAAATGAAGACACCCAAGAAACACAACCTAAAAGCAACTTGGGATGACACTTCTTCATCTGAATCAGAAGCTCAAGAATATGCGGGGATTGCACTGATGGCAAGCCACGAAGGACAAAGCACATCAGAACCCAGCATCGATGAAGGGGGAGCGACGTCAGATGGAAGTAGCGAAGAAGGGGGAGATTCAGGCTTCAAGTCTGATATGGTAAGTGAGGTATGCCTCTTACCCCCTGATGTGTAGGATCGAAAAGAATTTAGATATCTCCACAATAGCATGATATTGTTCACTTTGGGCCTAAGCCCTCATGGTTTTGCTCTTGGGCTCTCCCCAAAAGGCCTCAAGCCAATGGAGATATCTTTCTCTTATAAACCCATGATCTTTTCCATGTGTTTTCAATATGGGACTATGTTTGCAACCTTGCAACCCCAACAATCCCCCCCTCAAACAAAGTGTAGGTCCCTTTGGAGGCCGGCAAGAGGGGAGGGGTGAATTGCCCTACAAGAATAAAACCAAAAACCTTTCTCGGATTTCAACCAATTAGTAGATACTTGTAACTTAAAAGAAATAGAGACTGAATAAAAACAATTAAACTGAACACAAAGGATTTACTTGGTTTGCAATCAGGAGATTGCTAATCCAAGGAATGTAAGCGCACTATGATGATCTCCTCTGGGCGGAGTAGCCTCTTTACAACGTTGACAGCACAAATTAAAATCAGAGCACAGAGAAAGTGAATTACAAGATTGATGATTAAAACTCTGTGCTAACTAGTGCTATATTTATAGCACTGGTCGGGGCGCCTGGAAGGGTTCCGGGCGCCCTGGGGGGGATAAATTTTATCCCCCAACGGTCAGATCGCGATAACCTGCGATCGGGTCAAATATGAACCTCCGGGCGCCCGGAATGGTTCCGGGCGCCCGGAGGTCCGGGCGCCTGGAATAGATCCGGGCGCCCGGACCAAGCAAGTCAACACAGGTTGACTTTGGTCCAGGCTCTTCGCTCCGGTTCAGCTCGTCTCAGTTCGGCTCGACTCGGTCCGGGTCTGTTCGCTCCGGCTCCGCTTGCTTTGGGTGATCTCGGCCTTCCGGAATAGGGCTCACCCGAACCCATGTTCCGGCCTTCTCCTCGAGCAGCCTTCCTTCCCGGTTTCTCGTCCCTCGAGCGCCGCGCACGCTCTTCTCGTCCACCGGTGTACTCTTCCGCGGACACCTCGTCCCTCGGACGCACCGAGCCCGTCGGCTCTCTCCCGTGCCGTCCTTCTCGCTAGCCGCGTCTTCCGCTCGACTTCCTGTGTTCCTAAGCTCCTGCACACTTAGACACAGAGTTAAATACAACAGGACCTAGCTTAACTTGTTTGATCACATCAAAACACCTCGGGGTTCCAACAATCTCCCCCTTTTTAATGTGAGCAACCCAAGTTAAGCTAGGGTAACATTTATGCAATAAGAATAAATTAAGTTGCAATTTAGTCCAAAAGATTTTGCCAATTTAAACTATGTACCTCCCCCTAGACTTAACATACACTTCTCCCCCTTTGTTCACATACAAAAATGGGGTTCTTTCTAATAAGTCTAAGGAAAAAATTAAAATAAAATTCTAAGTACCATTTTTTTTCAGAATTTTTCCATAAGTAAGAGAGAATTTTTCCATAAGTGAACATCACATAAGTAATAACTTGTTTGATACACTTACAAAAAAAATTCTAAGTGAAACATTTTTAGAAAAAAAATATTTTCAAAACTAAATTGAATAACTCTTTTTAAAGCATTAAATAATTTAAGTTAATGCTTTTTCAGTTAGTCAATTAAACCTTTCATTTCGATACTTGGCTTCCAGGTCGTGGCGAGGCACTAGGCCTTCTTGGTTATTGGAGCAACAACCACTTCTTTAGACAAAGCCTCATAAAGAAATTAGTTGTCTAATTTTCTTGCTGAAAAATACTAAGTCTACTTATTAACTTTCTAAATTAAACAAGTTTTCGGAACCCAATAAAGGTTCCTACCTACAGGGTTAATCAAATATTCTTTTGGTATATAGGCCTTTGATATATTTCTAATTTGACTTGAATGAAATCTATAATACCAATTTAGACCTCTATAATTTCTAAAAGTAGAAATATTTGAACCATTTGATTTTTTCAATCTTTCTATTTCTTCTTTTAGTTTTTCATTTTCAATTTTCAATTTATCACAATCCTCTATAAGACATGATTTTGCTAAAATTCCTTTTGATTCCAAAATTTCATTTTTTAATTTGGCATTTTCTTTTTCTAATTTATACATGGATTTAGTCATTGCCTTAATGCCAGAGTAAAGTTGATCAGGGGGTAAGAGACATACCTCACTTACCATATCAGACTTAAAGCCTGAATCTCCCCCTGCTTCGCTGCCTTCATCCGAGGTCGCTCCCTCTTCATCGTTGCTCGATTCTGATATACTCTGTCCATCGTAGCTTGCCATTAGTGCTATCCCGGCGTATTCTTGAGCTTCTGATTCAGATGAAGAAGTGTCGTCCCAAGTTGCTTTTAGGTTGTGTTTCTTGGGAGACTTCCTTTTGACCTTTTTGAGTTCTGGGCAGTCTTCTCTTATGTACTGGTAGCATCGCACCTTTCTTTCACCTTTTTGATTCTTTCTATTCTGCATTTTAAATTTATTAGATCTAAAAAACTTTTTAAAATTTCTTACCATGTGCGCTTCTTGATCGTCTTCGGAGTCTGACTCGAGTTCATCCTTCTGAGTTGCGTTTAGCGCCATAGTCTGGGTTGTATCCTTTGTCGTTCCTGCACATCTAGTTTCGTGTAATTCAAGAGTAGAAAAACATTCCTCTAATGTACTTACCTCCAGGTCCTTTGAGATGTAGTAGGCGTCGATGATTGACGTCCACTCTGGAGTTCTGGGAAAGGCGTTGAGTGCGTAGCGTAAGACGTCCCGGTTTGTTACCGTTTCACCGAGGTTCTCGAGACCAGTGACTAGTTCTTTTACCTTTGCATGTAGACCGGCTACTTTCTCACCTTTCTCCAAGCGGATGTTCATCAGTTTGTTTCGGAGGATGTCCCTTCTAGCGAGCTTCGCTTCGGACGTGCCTTCGTGGAGTTCTAAGAACTTCTCCCAAAGTTCTTTGGCTGACGAGTAGCTTCCGATGCGGTTGACTTCCTGAGGTGGTAACACGCTTAGCAGATGATGTTCTGCACGGCTGTTTGCTACCGACTCATTTTGCTCCTTCTTCGTCCAGTCACTCTCTTCTTTTTCTTTTCCATCTTTATCCATTGGAGCTAAAAAACCATATTTCATAATAAAACGAATTTCAAAATCGGTTTTTAGGAATACCTCCATTCGGCGCTTCCAGTCTGCGAAGTTCCCCTCGAATTTTGGTGGAACGATGCTTGATCCGGCCATCTTGTTGCTTCGATCGGCGGTTAGTCCTCCTGAAGCGTCCTTGCTCTGATACCACTTGTAGGTCCCTTTGGAGGCCGGCAAGAGGGGAGGGGTGAATTGCCCTACAAGAATAAAACCAAAAACCTTTCTCGGATTTCAACCAATTAGTAGATACTTGTAACTTAAAAGAAATAGAGACTGAATAAAAACAATTAAACTGAACACAAAGGATTTACTTGGTTTGCAATCAGGAGATTGCTAATCCAAGGAATGTAAGCGCACTATGATGATCTCCTCTGGGCAGAGTAGCCTCTTTACAACGTTGACAGCACAAATTAAAATCAGAGCACAGAGAAAGTGAATTACAAGATTGATGATTAAAACTCTGTGCTAACTAGTGCTATATTTATAGCACTGGTCGGGGCGCCTGGAAGGGTTCCGGGCGCCCTGGGGGGGATAAATTTTATCCCCCAACGGTCCGATCGCGATAACCTGCGCGCGGGTCAAATTTGAACCTCCGGGCGCCCGGAGGTCCGGGCGCCTGGAATAGATCCGGCGCCCGGACCAAGCAAGTCAACACAGTTGACTTTGGTCCAGGCTCTCGGCTCCGGTTCAGCTCGTCTCAGTTCGGCTCGACTCGGTCCGGGTCTGTTCGCTCCGGCTCCGCTTGCTTGGGTGATCTCGGCCTTCCGGAATAGGGCTCACCCGAACCCATGTTCCGGCCTTCTCCTCGAGCAGCCTTCCTTCCCGGTTTCTCGTCCCTCGAGCGCCGCGCACGCTCTTCTCGTCCACCGGTGTACTCTTCCGCGGACACCTCGTCCCTCGGACGCACCGAGCCCGTCGGCTATCTCCCGTGCTGTCCTTCTCGCTAGCCGCGTCTTCCGCTCGACTTCCTGTGTTCCTAAGCTCCTGCACACTTAGACACAGAGTTAAATACAACAGGACCTAGCTTAACTTGTTTGATCACATCAAAACACCTCGGGGTTCCAACACAAAGGACCATGGGCTTCCCACGTCCGATCCTTGACCCACCAGGTCTTCCTGCCCCTCGGTCTACCCGACCTACTAGGACTTCCTGCCCCTCGGTCCACCCGACCTACTAGGACTTCCTTGCCTAGCCGCAACTAGGACTTCCTGCCTGGTGTCTGGTCCTCTTGATCCGAACATAGGAGCCCCCACTTTCTTTGTTCGAGGTCAATATTGTACTCACATGGTTCAATCAGACCATAACTCTTGTGCACAGTCGGCGGTTAAACCTTCTGGCAGTCCGGGCTCTGATACCAATTGTAGGATCGAAAAGAATTTAGATATCTCCACAATAGCATGATATTGTCCACTTTGGGCCTAAGCCCTCATGGTTTTGCTCTTGGGCTCTCCCCAAAAGGCCTCAAGCCAATGGAGATATCTTTCTCTTATAAACCCATGATCTTTTCCATGTGTTTTCAATATGGGACTATGTTTGCAACCTTGCAACCCCAACATGATGAACTTTACTTCGGTATCAAAGCTATGACTAAATCCATGTATAAATTAGAAAATCAAAATGCCAAATTAGAAAATGAAATTTTAGAAACAAAGAGAATTTTGGCAAAATCATGTCTTATAGAGGATTTTGAAAAATTGAAAATTGAAAATGAAAAACTAAAAGAAGAAATAGAAAGATTGAAAAAATCTAATGGTCCAAATATTTCTACTTTTAGAAATTATAGAGGTTTAAATTGGTATTATAGATTTCATCAAAGTCAAATTAGAAATATATCAAAAATCTATATACCTAGGAAATACTTGGTTAATCCTGTAGGTAGGAACCTCTATTGGGTTCCAAAAACCTATTTAATTTAAAATTAAAATCAGACTTAGCATTTTCAGCAAGGAAATTAAACAACTAATTTCTTTATGAAGCTTTGTCTTAGGAAGTGGTTGTTGCTCCAATAACCAAGAAGGCCTAGTGCCTCGCCACGACCTGGAAGCCAAGTATTGAAATGAAGAGTTTAATTGACAAACTGAAAAAGCATTAATTTAAATTACTTAATTCTTTAAAATAGTTATTCAATTTGTGTTAAAAAAAAAAAGGTTTTAAAAATTTTTTCTAACTTAAGAAATTTTTTATTATCTTAGAAATTTTTATGAAAATTGACTTAGAATTTTTTTTTGAGTTATCTTAGATTTTTTTTTTTTTGCCTTATAATTTTTCTTAAAATTGAGTTAGAATTGTTTCTTATGAATATTAACTTAGAATTTTTTTTTGAATGTTGAGATAAGTTTCAAAACTTAAATTTTTTTTTAACACTTATGACTATTTTATCTGAAAAATGTTTTACTTAAATATTTTTCTGAAGAGTGTCTTTAAATTGAATTTTACTTAGACATTATTAAATATTTTACCTTAGACTTATTAAAGTTTTTTTTGAATTTACCTTAGACTTATTTATAACCCCAATTTTTATGTGATCAAAGGGGGAGAAGTATGTTAAGTCTAGGGGGAGGTACTATAATTTTTTCAATTGAAAAATATTTAGCCTTATTGAAATATAAATCATTTTTATTGCATATGGTTACCCTAACTTAACTTGGGTTGCTCGCATCAAAAAGGGGGAGATTGTTGGAACCCCAAGGTGTTTTGATGTGATCAAACAAGCTAAGTTAGGTCCTGCGTTTGTTTAACCCTTGTGTCTAAGTGTGCAGGAGCTTAGGAACACAGGAAGTCGAGCGGAAGACGCGACTAGCGAGAAGGACAGCACGGGAGAGAGCCGACGGGCTCGGTGCGTCCGAGGGATGAGGTGACCGCGGAAGAGTACACCGGTGGACGAGAAGAACGTGCGCGGCGTTCGAGGGACGAGAAACCCGGAAGGAAGGCTGCTCGAGGAGAAGGCCGGAACTTGACTTTTGGGGTTCGAGGCGCCCGGAGCTGACCAGGGAGCCCGGACCCGTCCGGGGCGACCGGAACCCTCGGGGCGACCGGAACCGTCCAGGGTGCCTGGACCGAAGATTTTGACCAGATCGAGTCAAACTCGATCTGAACGTTGGGGGATAAAGTTTTATCCCCCCAGGGCGCCCGAAACCCCTTCGGGGCGCCCCGACCAGTGCTATAAATATAGCACTAGTTTGCACAGATAAGAATAACTACTTGTAATCCAGTGCTTTCATTTGTGTTATTTCTTTCTGTGCTTTCAACGCTGTAAGAGGCTACTCCGCCCAGAGGAGAATCAATTAGTGCGCCTTCTTTGCCTTGGATTAGCAATCCTCTGATTGCAAACTAAGTAATTCCTCTGTGTCTACTTTCTGTCTTAATTAGTCTCTGCCGTTTTAATTACAAGTTCTTTTAAGTTAGTTGAATATCCGAGAAGGGTTTTTGGTTTCAATTTTATAGGGCAATTCACCCCTCCCCTCTTGCCGGCCTCCAAAGGGACCTACAGAGATTATATGCTAGTTTACCAAGCAGACGATTTGCTCCCTGTGGGTTACACGGATTCAGATTTCCAATCAGATAGGGACAACAGTAAGTCTACATCAGGCTATGTGTTTACTTTAGGAGGTGGAGCCAGTGCATGGAGGAGTATTAAGCAGAAATGCGTTTCGGACTCAACCATGGAAGCTGAGTATGTAGCAGCCTCTGAGGCAGCTAAAGAAGCAGTATGACTCAGGAACTTTCTAATGGATTTAGATGTGATTCCTGGTTTGCCTAAAATCATCACAATTTATTGTGATAATAGCGGTGCAGTTGCAAACTCAAAGGAACCACGAGCTCATAAGGCAAGTAAACATATAGAGCGCAAGTACCACCTGATACGAGATATCGTGAAGCAAGGAGAAGTTGTCATCGCCAAGATTGCATCAGCAGATAACCTGGCAGATCCTTTCACTAAGGCCCTTCCGGCAAAAGCTTTCGATCGGCATGTGGAGGGAATGGGAATCAGATGTATGGAAGAAGATATGGCAGTTTAGTCATTAGTATAAGTGGGAGATTGTTAGAGTGTATACTGAAAGCCTAAGCTTTTGTAAACATTTATTTTGAATAAAGAATCACATTTGGTCAAATTATCTACATTTGTTTATAGTTGTTCAATTAATTTATATTGTAGATAACATAGTATGTGGTGTCACATACAGAAGATGATGTTATCAGTACCTTATAAATTATAAATAGCAGCTCACGACCAAAATGGAAAGGAACAAACCATTGGAAGGTCGTAGTGTAATTAAGAATTAGTTTATCTTAACTATATAATTACACTAGTACACTTAGAGTGTATTGAATAGGACCATTAGAGGTCGTTTCTTTTATACTGACTTTATAAAGGAACAAAGACCTCAGTTATTATGGAAGTGCGTGCTCTTAATCCTAATATAATAACAAGCACATATATTTGATATTTATTTCTTTAATTTATCAATGGGTGAGATTTAGTTCGATAAATCAATAAGTCCGATAAGTTGGAAAATGATATCACTTATAGTGTGTGTTGTTGATTATAAAAGGAAACTATGTCCTAGTGATGTAGGTTGATAATGTTCCCAAGATGAGCTCATAAGGATTGTCATGTTAAACCCTGCAGGTGGACTTAGTCCGACATGACGATAAGGTTGAGTGGTACTATTCTTGGACTAAGATACTAATTAAATGAGTTGTCAGTAACTCAATTAATTAGTGGACATTTGGCATCTTAAACACAGGGAGACTAACACACTCAAAATAAGAATGAGCCCAAAAATGTAATTTGGGATTGGTGCGGTAGTTCAATAATAGTTCTCTAGTGGAATGAATTATTATTAATAAAATTAAGTTGTGTGTTCGGGGCGAACACGGGATGCTTAATTTTATCGGGAGACCAAAACCAATTCCTCCTCTTGGTCCCTATCGTAGCCTCTTATTTATAGAGTACTATACCCACCTATACCCACCTTCCTACCCATGATGTAGGGGCCGACCAAGCTAGCTTGTGGATCAAGCTAAGGTCGGCCAAGCCTTGGTTCATGGGTGGCCGGCCCTAGCTTGAACCCAAGCTTAGGTGGCCGGCCCCCATTAAATTTAAAAGAATTTTAATTTTAAATTTTTCTTATGTGAAAGATATAATTTATTGGAGAGATTAAAAATTAAAATATCTCTTTTAAAAGGATCTACAAAAGATTAAAAAAAGAGATTAGATCTCTTTCCTTATTTGTAGATTGGAAAGATATTTTATTTTTCTTCTTTGTAAATTATTCACATGTTGAAAAATTAAAATTATAGAAATTTCTTTTTATCAACCATGAAGGGATTTTAAAGGGAAATTTTATTTTTTTTATTTTTTATTAATTTCCAAAGACAAATAAGGAATTTTAATTGTTGATTGAAATAGTCTTGTTTGCTCTTAATGATGTGGCCGACCATGACATGAAGGAATAGGAAATTTTGTTTAATTTTTCTTAATTAATTCATGTCAAGGAAAATTAAGGAAATTTTATTGTAATTAAATTTTCTTATTTACCAAAGCTAAGGAATATAAAAGAGGGGGGTGGGGTGCCTTCATGACACATGATCCGGTAGTAAGAACAGGGGACCCCACCTTGTGGAGTCAACGCCACGTAGAAGTCACAGTGGCAGGTGTCCATCCGGAGAGGGCCGGGTCCGACCGGACGGCAGGGCCGAGTCCGACCGGGCAGCAGGCCGGCCGTCCGGTGGAATCGAACGTCCCGATCGGATGATAGTCGGCTGATGGTTAAAAGACACCCTGTCGAAATCAGGGTTCCGACGCTGTGGAAAAGGTCGTGGGGCCGAGCGGACCTCACGCTCGGCCAAAGCCATAAGGTAACACTGCTAATAGTCTCCACAAAGTATATGATGGAAAATCTCCCCAAGTAAACCATCGCATATGTCCAGCCGGATGTTGAGGTTGCTGTCCGCCCGGACGCCAGATCTGGAGCAATGGGGAAAAGGACAGGGGACGTCTTTTTCTGACAGCAGGTATGTTTCACGTGTAGGCCATGCTCCAAATCCTGTGACAGGGGATTTCGCTGTCCCATCGAGGATATGCCGAGACTATAGCAGAATGGGTTAGGGAAGCTTACTGACAAGTCCTTACTGTGGTATGGGCCATGGACACGTGTACACCTCGGCAGGTATACACTCACTTCTTCGCTGCCCTATATAAAGGCCCTCATTCTTCGTAGGAGGTATGCATTCTACGCATTTGGAAGCCGTTATTTATTCCTTGAGCTTCGCCTGACTTGAGCATCGGAGGGTCGCCGCCGGGAACCCCTTCCCGGCCCGACTTCTGTGCAGGTTCGCCGGAGCTTCGTGCCGCCATCCGAAGATCCACACCAACAGCCAGGAAGCGCCACGTGCCCAGCGTCCATTGAATCAGCGTTCGGACAGGATCAATTTGGCGCCGTCTGTGGGAACGCTCCTGTATCCGATCGGAAACAATGGACGAGGCTGGACGACAACACGCGGTGACACTTTCAACTGAGGAACTCGACGCTCTGATTGAGATAAGGGCCGCCAAGCTTGTGGAGCAAAAACAGAAGGCAGCATCCGAGCGGCCGGAGCAGCAAGCAACTTCAGCGTCTAGCGGCCGAGCGGAAGCACCACCTGCCACCGTCGCCTTTCATCGGGCTCTGTTCCGCACCCCTGAAGCCGTGGCAGCCCACCGGGATAGGGGATCTTCTTCGGATGAAATGCCTAGGCGAGATGACAGAAAGGGGAAATCCCCTCGAGCGGACTCATCGCCCGAGCAGATCAATCGCCAATTTTCAGAGGCTATCCTACGAGACCCTCTGCCAAAGCACTACGCGCCTCCGACGATCGGCGAGTACAATGGGACAACCGACCCGGATGATCATCTAGGTAAGTTCGATAACACAGCTACTCTCCATCAGTACACAGATGGAGTAAAGTGCTGAGTTTTTCTTACCACCCTCTCGGGCTCGGCTCAACGGTGGTTCCGGAGGCTGCCGGACGGATCCATCACGAGCTTCAAAGATTTCCGAATGGCCTTCCTCCACCATTTTGCGAGCAGTCGACGCTACCAGAAAACGAGCGTGAGCATGTTCGCCATCATGCAAGAAACCCGTGAATCGCTTCGAGCTTACATCCAGCGGTTCAACCAAGTGGCGATGGACATTCCAACGGCCACCTCAGAGACCATGATGAATGCCTTCACACAAGGCCTGGTGGACGGGGATTTCTTTCGATCGCTCATCCGAAGGCCGCCCTGAGACTATGATCACATGTTACATCGGGCGAACGAATATATCAACGTGGAAGAGGCACAAGCGGCTAGGAAAAAAGAAACGCCAACCGAGCGGGCTCCTCCAGCCGAGCGGAAGACCGTCGAGCTCCGACGTTAAATATCGAGAGACGAGCCAGCGTCTATAAATCATCCAAGCGGAAGACCGTCGAGCTCCGACGTTAAATATCGAGAGACGAGCCGGCGTCTATAAACCCTCCGAGCGGAAGACCGTCGAGCTCCGACGTTAAATATCGAGAGACGAGCCGGCGTCTATAAATCATCCGGCGGAAGATGCCCATAAAAGGGATGCAGTTGCCCCAGAAACTCGCCTTCAATATTGTTAGCGCGTCTCTATGGTCCGCTCGGCCCATCACTCAAGGGTACTCGCTGGGAGCTCCGACGTTAAATATCGAGAGACGAGCGGCGTCTATAAATCATCCGAGCGGAAGACCGTCGAGCTCCGACGTTAAATATCGAGAGACGAGCCGGCGTCTATAAATCATCCGAGCGGAAGACCGTCGAGCTCCGACGTTAAATATCGAGAGACGAGCCGGCGTCTATAAATCATCCGAGCGGAAGACCGTCGAGCTCCGACGTTAAATATCGAGAGACGAGCCGGCGTCTATAAATCATCCGAGCGGAAGACCGTCGAGCTCCGACGTTAAATATCGAGAGACGAGTCGGCGTCTATAAATCATCCGAGCGGAAGACCGTCGAGCTCCGACGTTAAATATCGAGAGACGAGCCGGCGTCTATAAATCATCCGAGCGGAAGATGCCAATAAAAAGGACGCAGCTGCCCTATAAATCATCCGAGCGGAAGACCGTCGAGCTCCGACGTTAAATATCGAGAGACGAGCCGGCGTCTATAAATCATCCGAGCGGAAGACCGTCGAGCTCCGACGTTAAATATCGAGAGACGAGTCGGCGTCTATAAATCATCCGAGCGGAAGATAGCTGGCATCTATAAACCCACCGAGTGGATTAAAGCATCTAATGTACCGAGGCACGCGATTTCGATGCCGTTCGATCGTCTATACACGCTTCGAGCGGCCCAGTATCCAAAACTACTGGGCACTTGGTAAACGAGCTATGCCCGCAAAGAACGCGGTGTATTTTGCCGAGCGAGGAGATCGCGGCGAGCACTTTGTTAAGACCCCTTATGGGGGAGCACATGAAATAATTATGGGCGAGTGGATAAACACACATCTCGGTTATGAAAGGAGACAGCAAATACTAGGAAAACATTGCATTAAAGTTAGAGTTTTAAGCCGAGCGACCCAATTACACAAAAAAAAAAAAGAAAAGGATGATATCCTGGCGAGTGGCCGAAATGCAGAAAGCTACTCAATATAATCGTAAAGGTCCCTGGGAATGTTATTCAGGAGCGCCACCTGGTCGCCGGCCGGAATAGCAGTAGACTCCGGAAGAAGACCCTTCGACTTTAGATAGGTGGTGGTGGCGGTCATAGCCAAGTCAAAGGCTGTGTACATCCGCTCGCATATCTTCTCTGAGAATTCGGGCGAGCGGATATAGCTCTGTCTTAAGGCTGCGACTCGACTCGGCTCGGCATCTTGATATTCTTTGAACGCCGCCTGGGAGCTAGTAAGAGCCTCATTCAGATTCTGAATCTTAGCCGCGTCGGCCGAGCGGCCGGCCTTCTCCCGGTCGAGCTGCTCGGTCAATTCCTTTATCTTCAGCTCCAGGCCCCGAGCCTCAACGTTCTTCTTCTCCAGATCGGAGATAGCAGTATTCTTCCGAGTGGTGGCCAGAGTTATTTTTGTTTCAAGCGACTTGACTTGCCGCTCGGACTCGGCCAGGGCATGGGCCTGGTTGGCTGTCTTCTTCTCCTCGGCCGCCAGAAGAGTTTGAGCTTTCTTCAGCTCCTTTTGCAGCTCGGAATAGGAAGGGCCCTGAAGACCGAACGGACCAACTGCGGCCCTCAGTTGTCGCAGCTCTTCATCCACCAAGGCCAAGCGGTTGGAAACCGCAATTTCCTCCACCCATCTCTGGCAAACGAAAATTATAATTATTATCGGCCGATCGGAAGGAAGGCATACAAAGCTTGGAAGCATAAACTTACCCCAGTGGCCTCCCGCATGTGGCTATTGGCTAAATTTCCGAGGGGTATCAGTGCTGTGCGTGCCCGAGCATCGGCCCAAATCTCAGCCAGGGGCCCTTTCAAGGTGATGGTGTGCTCGGGCGCAGATGGACGGTCGGCTTCTAGAAGCAGCTCTTCAGTCGGTAGATGAAGAGTGACCCGAATCGTGCGGCCATGACCGGAGGTCGTCCGACCGGCAGTCGGAAGGGGATCAGAAGCCGGCGTAGAAAACTGGGAATGAATGCTCGAGCGCTGGGCTGAATGGCGAGCGGGCGGAAGGGTGCTGATTGGAATAGCCTCCACTGGAGCAGCTGGCTCGTCCCAATCCGAAGGCGTCCGGTCGGACGAGATATTTTCGGTCTCTGGCGCCTTGCCCCGAGCAGTTGCAGTGACCCGCTCGGAGGGTTGGACAGATGAGGTAGCCGAGCGTAGTGGAGTCTCCACTCGACGCCTCTTTTGTATGGGCTGCTCCTCCTCCCGAGCGGAACCTTCCTCGGGAGTAGTTTGTTCTCTTGAGGGGGTGGCGCCGCTAGCCACATTTTGTTGGGAAGCTTGAGCGGCCGACTCAGCTTGAGTTTCGCTCTCTCCTTCATGGGATCCGACCGGCTGGATACCCAGTGCTTCCATCTCCTTGGCGGCCGCCGCCTCTAGCGCAGCCGCCTTTCTCTTCAAAACACCGGCCATGACCGAATCCATGACGATGTCCACTGCAGGAGAAAGAAAAGAAATCAGTTAGCAATTAAAGCAAATGCCCAAGCAAAGTTCTTACCGAAGCCGGTCGGAAGAGGAGTCCGTATAGGACTCAGCCCGAAGATGTACATCACTCCCTCGTGGAGAAGTTTGTTGATGTCAAGTCGCAGACCGGCCAGTATATTTGCAGCGTGGAGATAGTCCGGTCGGGTCTTGAACTTCTTCAACTCGGGAGTGGGGGGTAGGCTGACTTGCCATTGGGTCGGGAAGTTGGCCCGAGCGGGCATGCGGATGTAGAAAAAATAATCCTTCCAATGTTTATTGGAAGTAGGAAGCTTGTTGAAGAAAACCAAGCCGGGTCGAGCTTGGAACATGAAGGTGCCCGGCTCGGCTTGCTTAGGGTAGTAGAAATAAAAAAAGACCTCCGGTCGGAGGGGGATGTTGTGAATCTTAAACAAAACAACTACGCCGCAAAGGAGACGGAAGGTGTTGGGTACTAAACTGCCGAGCGGCACACCAAAATAATTACAAACATCTATGATGAAAGGATGTACAGGAAAACGAAGACCGGCGGTAAACTGGTCTCGGAAGACACAGAAAGCTCCGCGCGGCGGTCTGTGAGGCCGGGCGGAAGGACCAGCTAAGCGAATTTCGAAATCCTCTGGGATTTCGAAATTGTCTGTCAAAATATCGAAGTCCCGCTGTTCGAATCGGGACTGCATGGTGGTGTACCATGGGCCGAGCGACTGATCTTCGGGATTGGAAGAACTAGCCATGGACCGATCGGAATGAGTCAAAAGGCAAGAAGGCAGAAGAAAAACACTAGAAAACGAAAGGAAGTTTCAAGGATCGAAACCGAGGAAGAAATGCGGAGGAAACACCGGAAAGGAGGAAGGAAAGATATAAAACCTTGCTGCGAGGAAAGGGATCAAGGGAAAGGCGTCGGAGAGCGTCGGAGAGCAGAAACAGGATCGTCGGAGATCTAAAGCGCAGGAGGCAGTGGTCGAGATCGCAGAGGCAAGTGAGGGGATAGAAGAAAATGAAGAATTTATAGGGTGAAGGTCGGGCGGCCTCCACCGTTGGATCCAGGTCACGGGAATCCAAGCATGCATCGAGCCGTCCATTTCGAATCGCTTCGATCACATCAAAACACCATGCCACCGCCGTCGTACGCCGATGGCATTGCTCCACGTGGCATTCAATCATTCGGAGCATTTAATGAAAGCATGCTCGACCTTAATGTTGAAGATTGGCGCAGAATACGAGGAGATCCGGTGAACGCCATTGTTGATTCGCTCAAGGCTGCCTCTATGGTCGGCCGAGCGGTAGATACAAGCACGGAGAAACCGCTCGGCTAGATTCTTAGTCCAGTCAGTCGGACTGTTCGCCTCCTTCGACTAGACTTGAAGGGAAGGCAAGTGATCCGGTAGTAAGAACAGGGGACCCCACCTTGTGGAGTCAATGCCACGTAGAAGTCACAGTGGCAGGTGTCCATCCGGAGAGGGCCGAGTCCGACCGGACGGCAGGCCGGCCGTCCGGTGGAATCGAACGTCCCGATCGGACGATAGTCGGCTGATGGTTAAAAGACACCCTGTCGAAATCAGGGTTCCGGCGCTGTGGAAAAGGTCGTGGGGCTGAGCGGACCTCACGCTCGGCCAAAGCCATAAGGTAACACTGCTAATAGTCTCCACAAAGTATATGATGGAAAATCTCCCCAAGTAAACCATCGCATATGTCCAGCCGGATGTTGAGGTTGCTGTCCGCCCGGACGCCAGATCTGGAGCAATGGGGAAAAGGACAGGGGACGTCTTTTTCTGACAGCAGGTATGTTTCACGTGTAGGCCATGCTCCAAATCCTGTGACAAGGGATTTCGCTGTCCCATCGAGGATATGCCGAGACTATAGCAGAATGGGTTAGGGAAGCTCACTGACAAGTCCTTACTGTGGTATGGGCCATGGACACGTGTACACCTCGGCAGGTATACACTCACTTCTTCGCTGCCCTATATAAAGGCCCTCATTCTTCGCAGGAGGTATGCATTCTACGCATTTGGAAGCCGTTATTTATTCCTTGAGCTTCGCCTGACTTGAGCGTCGGAGGGTCACCGCCGGGAACCCCTTCCCGGCCCGACTTCTGTGCAGGTTCGCCGGAGCTTCGTGCCGCCATCCGAAGATCCACACCAACAGCCAGGAAGCGCCACGTGCCCAGCGCCCATTGAATCAGCGTTCGGACAGGATCAACACACAACTTTATTATTCTTCTCCCTCTTTCCTTCCTAGGTGTGGTCGGTCAAGATCTCTCTTCTCCTTGTTGTGGCCGAACCTCTTCTTCCTCTTGGAGATCAAGTGGTGGCCGATTTTCTAGCTTGGAGAAGAAAGAGAGAAAGCTTTCATCCCTTGGAGCATTGGTGGTGGTTTCTCTTCTTCCTTGGAGGTGCACTTGATTTGGCCGAACCTTGCAAGGAGGAGAAGAAGGTGCTTTGGTGGTTTCTCATCTCGGAAGATCGTTGCCCACACAACGTCCGAGGTTAGAAGAGGAATACGGTAGAAGACCTAGAGGTTTTTGCTTGCAAAAGAAAAGGTATACTAGTTTTTTATTTCCGCATCATACTAGTTTCATCTTCATGTAAAAAATACCAAATACAAGAGGCATGCGATTATAGTATTTCGAATTGATTTTCGATGTTGTGTTCTTTGTTTTTCTTTTCCTTGTGATTTGATTGTTCTTTTCGGTTGACCTAAAGTTATTTAAGGAAATTAAATATTAGCTTTCCTTAAAAGGCTTTGTCTAGGCGGTGGTGGTTGTTCCCATATCCAAGAAGGCCATGTGCCTCGCCATGCAGTCCTGGAAGCCAATTTTGGAAATTAGTATTTAATGGAATTAATAACCTAGGTGATTTGGATCGAACGTGTTAAGTTCCGCAGGAGATCCAAGTCTAAACCTAAAAGAACAAATAGATTAAACTTTGGATCAAACATGTTAAGTTTCGCAGGCGATCCAAGTTTAATTTAAAAGAACACATGGTAGCTAGGAAAAGGTTCAGACCTTTGTACAAAATTTTTGTACAGTGGAACCAGTAGCAACCAATAGTTTTGTATGATCTTAGCACTAATCTGAGGTAGTTTAGGTTGGAGGACAGCAATGTCAGGTTGTTTCGGCCACATTATCCAGCAGTGATTCTTTCAATCGAGGGCTGATAACTTCGAACATTTGGTAAGTTGTGGAGGTAACTCCGAGTACGAACTAGATCTTATTCTAGTTGTGGAATAATTTAGGGTTAATGGAATTAATCCTAGTTTGATGAATTGGATTAAGTGGATTGCTATTTTAGGGATATTTGATTTGGTGGACAGCCGCTTGATCAGGGCAGTGTGGTTAGGAGAGGTTCTGTTCTGTACTGTGGGATATTCTTGTTCCGGCAGCAACCCTTCCAATAGCAATAGCAACTTAGTTCCAACATCTTGTTCGGCTGTGAATCGAGGTAAGTGTAGGGATCTTAATACAGTTTGTAATTGATGTGGTCTATGAATTTAGAATGGAACATGTTGTTGATCATGTTTTAGATTCATGTGTAATTGGATTTAGGTTTTGGATTAATTAAAAATGAGTGAGGAGTTAGGTGATCCAATTAGGGTTTATGATTGGATCTGGATTTATGTTAGCTTCTCGAGGATTTGATTTAGCTAATTTATTCATATGTATTTAGCTAAATCTGTATATCCTGTATTACAGGACTTTGATTCGAGACAGTGTCTCAACGAGGATTTATTCGGATACGATCTTCTCATTGGAGGCGGGTACCTCTTGACTTATCTTTTATGATATTGTCAATTGGATATGTATAGTATTTTATAGCTACAAGCAATGATCATGTTTGTCTTTGGTATGTCACTGGTTGATACCCATAGTATGTTCTGTTGGGCGTTTGTTATGTATCCATGTTTACGTCTCGTGATTATTGCCATGAGTACCTTAGTTCCTAGAGTAAGTGACATACCATGCTTTACTGAGTTTAGAACTAGATTCTGGATTTTTATTATCTGGCATGTGTACCTATATTTTTATATCATATCTGATCTGTGTACCTAGACCCTTTTTCTTTGATCCATGTATATTGATGGTACATATTTTATGGAGGTGGATATGTTCAGGATCTAGGGTTTTTGATTCCTTATCTGACCTGTGTACCCAGACCATTGATTAGGTCAATTTATTCTAGGGTACACATTTTATATATATGGATTGGTACAGGATATTGTCATGCTTAGTGTCATGCACCATTCACATGATTGCATGCTGTGCGATTGTCGGCTCTATTATTGTTGAGCACATCGCCAGTTACATGTATCTGCACACACGACCACTCATGGGTTAGTGGTATATTCAGGCAGGGTGTGTTGCAGCAGGTGCTCTGTCAAGGGCTCCGTTGGTCCACTCATGGGTTAGTGTGACGCAGCGTTGTAGCAGGACAGGGATCCCTCCCCGTCATCGTGTACCGGGAGATGAGAGCATTGAGCTCCCCCATTTATGATTTAGGGTAGGAGGATAGGTGTACTCCGACAGCATCCCGTCCACTCGGTCACTCATCAGGAGCAGTGACGTCAAAGTGCACGGTTGTCACAGCCCTACCCACTCAGTCTCACCATCATGTGTGAGACGGCTGACTGGAGAGTAGGGGTGACCAGGACATGTCATTGGCATCATACGCATTGATGCATTTATTGCTTGTGCTTGCTGCATTTATTTGCTGTATTTGGTTGGATGCATTTGTTTGACATGCATACAGGATTTATGACACCCTCGGTTTGATGACCTTTTGTTTTGGATAGGAGTTCCTGGTGAGTACAGCTTCCTCAGTTACCTTTCAGTTTTACATTTTCCCTATATATGATTAGGAAGTTGTATTCCATGTTTATTGCTGTTAGATATATCTTACTAGACATGTCTATTGGTATTCGCTGAGTTGTTGAACTCACCCCCGTTGACACTATATTTTTCAGGTACCAAATTCTTATGGTCGCTTGGGAGTATCCTGGCTGCCAGTTCCCACGTCACATCAGAAGACTATAGTTTCCGTTAAGTTTATTTGTTTTGTGTATCAGTGTGTTTAGCTCTGTACTCCGATTTTGCTTCTGGAGCATTGATGTTGTTATGTGGTATTTTGTATTGGTTGTTGGTTGTGTAAGCCTAGCCGGCTAGCAGTTTGTGTTTTGGTTGGTATTTGGTTTCTATAAATTTTTCGTTGTGTGTTGGTTTTGGTACAGCCGAGTGGGCTGCTTTACATATAACTACGTGGTTGTGTGTATATTCTAGTCGCCTGTGGCTGATATATATTGTGTCTGTAGAAATGCTTCAGATTGTCAGCCGTACAGGGGAGGTGCTGTCGAAATTTTCTTCAGACAGGGACTCCCCCGGGGCGTGACAATTTAGTGGTATCAGAGTCAAGTTATACGATACTTGCTATATGTTCTGGATTTTCGAGATTTATCTGATACCAATTTATTTGGTATCAGAGCTCGGTTTACGAGTTTTATTTCACATGTTTCGGATTTCATATTTTAGTCTTCTTGATGTGACTTTTCAGATTTTGGGACCTGGCAGCGACAGGACATCTCCAAGCTATAGGAGGTATGTTGGTATACTGGTATCCTACCTTGCTGTTAGTATATGCATCGTTGACTATTATAGTTTTTGATATGTATTAGCATTCTTCACTAGTACCTGTCTAGTTGATATAACATATATTTTATGTATTGGGTTAGCCACTGATGAGGATCGACCGTAATAGAGATTAAGGGTTACAGTTTCTGGTGATTTTTCATATCATACACCAGTAGTTTTTAGCTTCTAGTACTAGTAGTAGGAGATGGAGGCACATACTTGCCTCTGCTATTATTAGCTGTGTAGTGGATAGTATCTACTTATTTATGTTGACCTAGCCAGTAGTATACCATGTTATCTTAGTTAATTTCATCAGTAAATATTGGTTTACTCTTGTTAGATCGGTCAGTAGGAGTCTGATTTACACTTGTTGATTTGGGTAGTCGTATATTGATATACCTTAGTTGCTTGTGGGGGATTAAAGTATTCTTGATTAGTTAGTAGATGACTGATTTAGTTTTGTTGGTTTGATCAGTAGAGGACAGTCATACTCTATTTTTAGAGGTTCGAATCTTTTGATTATTTGTGCTTAGTTAGGTATCTAGAGTACATTTGAGTACATGACTCGTACTGATGTGGAAAAGACTGAATTAGCCGTATACCATTGTCAGCTTGGTCAGTCTATTGAGGATCGATGTATCTTATTCCATGTGGACTTTAATTTTAGACTGTATGTACCTAGTTGGATTGTCTATGATTGTGTTTTCCTGTATGATCTTTATGTTTGATTTTATTTAGTTATACCCCTAAACCATGAGAGTAGGTAGCATAGGATTTGTGTGGTAGATTGGATTAAATATGCTGATTATACATACCTGTGTAGTTTATACACTTGATTATTATGTGTTGTAGGAGTTATATGATAGACGGTCAAAATTTCATGTAGTGAGTGTATATTTGTCCAGATGATGATTATTATGGGTTTCTAATAGATTATACCCGAGTGGTTTGAGTGTTTTATTGGAGGTATCTTATCGACTTAATCTGAGTTGTGATATGTGCAAATGTGTTCGGTGTAATATTTGAGGTATCTTGTTTATTATATGATTGTTCTGAGTGTATACTCGTATCGATTATGATTTGTTGGAAGTATTACGTTGATTATACTCTTGGCATAGGTGTATATATGTCATGTGAGTGTTGTTTGAGGTGTATTGTTGATTATACCTATGTTGATATATGCACACGGGTTCGGTATGCATTGTTGGAGGTATCACGATGAATTATACCTGTGTTGTGAGTATGTGTGGTGTGTACAAATTGGAGGATTATGTCGATCATACATATGTTGTGTGAGCACGTGTGCCAGGTGTATTGTTGGTAGCAGCATGATGATTCTACTTATGTTGAATGCAGGATGTGGAGTGTCTGCATTATGTCATTTGTTGGATTTTGTCAACCCATTTTCTTATCAGTGGGTGACTCACTACGATGTTGATAGATTTGACGATGAGTTTGATTTGATTGTTGGATTGTTATACCTTTGGCTGCCCACAATGATATGTGGTTGAGTGATCTCGTGCAGCCTCTAGTTGGATAGTTAGGTGTCTTGGACACTTATGGATCGTTTGTAGGTGTCTTGGACACTTATGGATCGTTTGTGGTGGAGCGGAGCTCCCACATATTATTGTTGGTTTGTGGTAGAGCGTTGCTCTTATATATTTTGGATTGTTGTGGTGGAGCGTTGCTCCCACATATTACAGATTGTTTGTGGTGGAGCGTTGCTCCCAAATATTACGGATTGTTTGTGGTAGAGTGTTGCTCCCACATATGTGGTATTTCTTGTGATGGAGCGTTGCTCTCACACTGGAGGATTTATTCTTTCGTGATTTATGTTGTTGGTGATCAGATTTCCGACTTATTATCGGAGATCTTATGGTTAGGAATGTCTGTGATACGAATATTATGTATTTTGATTTTACCATTAGGGCTTGCAGAGCCTTAGATGTTTTCAGGGGCTCGATGATTCTGGTATTTCGAGGATATTTGGATCGGTTTCCATTATCTTTGTTGATGATGTTGTGACCTATTTCGGATCCGCGGTGAGTCATGCACATCATCTTTGCATAGTTCTAGAGATGTTTCGATGGGAACATCTATATGCGAAGATCATTAGTGCGTATTTTGGTTGTCTTCTGTGAGATGTTTGAGACACACGGTCACCAGTAGGGTATACCATGGTTCCACAGGAGATTGAGGTTGTTACCGTTGGGAGTAGACGGAGTCTATAGAAGAGGCTCGCAACTTCCTTTGTTTGGCTTGATATTTCCGAAGATACGTTGAGGGTTTCTCACAGATTGCTATGCTACTTACACGCCTAACCAGGAAAGGTGTGAAGTTCACTTAAACTAAGGATTGCGAGACCAGCTTCCAGGAGTTGAAGCGGAGACTAGTGTCGGCTCCGATTTTTGTTTTACCTTCTGAAGAGGATGGATTCGTGCTCTATACCAACGCATTTCTACAGGGTTTGGGCGTTGTTTTGATGCAGCACGATAGAGTAGTCTCCTATGCTTCTCAGCAGTTGAAGGAGCATGAGAAGAACTGCCCAGTTCATGATCTGGAGTTGGCCGCTATTATATTTGCTCTGAAGATTTGGCGGCATTATCTGTACGGTATTACATTTGAGATTCTCAATGACCATAAGAGTCTTAAATGTCTGTTCACTCAGAAGGAGCTTAATCTCCGACAGAAGTCTAGAGGGACTTTGGCTTGCCACCGAGTTGTGGTCACGGACTTGATTCAGGGATTCTCCGAATTGGGCCTTGAGGAGCAGGGACGGACAGAGCAGGGTATTCTTATTACCATGGTTGCTCAGTCGTCGATCAGGATGAGAATGCGAGAGGCCCAGTTGTTGGGACCTCAAAGAGCTCAGCAGGAGGTAGAGTTGGTCCGTACTATCAGACGGAAGATGTCAAAGGCGTAGGACCGCCGGAAGACTTATGCAGATCGGAGACGCAGACCCTAGAGTTCTCTATTGGCGGCCATGTATTTCTACGAGTTCACCCACGAAAGGGGTGAAGAGATTTGGCTTCAGAGGTAAGCTAGCTCCGCGATACATTGTACCTTTCTAGATCTCGGAAAGGATTGGAGCGGTAGTTTACCGGTTGGCACCACCACCGTCCCTGGCAGGAGTTCACGAACGTATTCCACGTATCTATGCTGAGGAGATACGTACCTGACCCGACACATGCGCTGACAGATATCTCAGTTCCAGTTCAGCCTGACATCACTTATGAGGAGATTCCGGTACAGATTTTGGACCGGAAAGAGCGTCAGTTATGGAACAAGATAATCCGGCTGGTTAAAGTCGGATGGCAGCATCATACGGACGAGGAGGCTACTTGAGAGCTCAAGGATACTATCCGAGCTCGATACCCCATCTTTTTTACTTGAGGTGTGTGATTTAATTTACCGTTCAGCATTTTGTACTCTTTACCTGTTGTTAGTATTTGCTGATGGTAGAGAAACAAAATTTGGGGACCAAATTTTTATTAATGGGGGAGAATGTAAAATACCAGAAAAATGGCGAATAATGATAAGGGAATTTTTCGAAATTTCTGGGAATTTTACGGGAATTTTTCGGAGCTCGTATGGACGAGTTTACGGAGATAAAAAATGGGGCCCAGGAAAGCCTGTTTTGTCTACCCATTTAAGAGAGGAAAAGTTTTATTTTTCTTTATCTTTTATTATTCTTTTCCCTTTGTTTTTTGTTCTCCCACGTGCTTCCCTCTTTCTCCCCCTGTCGAACTCGACGCCTTGCCCTAACCCATGCGACACCGACGGTTCTTCCTTCCCCTTCCTCTCCGATCGATGCCGGCCAAGTTTCAGTTTCCCCGTCTCTTTCCCTTTTCCGGCCGAGCAGCACCGACTCTTCCTCTTCCCTATCGCGTCGCTGCCTTCCTCCATTCACTCTCCGCTGCGCCGATCTCATATCGCCAGCCACTCGAGCAACGCCGTCGACCACCAATGGCGTGAAGCAAGATGCCGGCCCTGACAGCCGACGCCGCCACTTTCTTCTATCCTAGTTATTCAGCCGCGCCCTAGTCTCCAGTCGATGCCTCCTCGCCGGCAGCCGAGTCCCTAGCCCTCTGCCAGACTTCACTACACCTTCTCTCCTGATTGTTGTGAGCAGCCAACCTCAACACCTCATTCCTCTGTTCCCTGTTTCCGCGAGCAACTAGGTTGAGGTAAGCTATGTTTTGTGAATTAGAGTGTGATCGGTGGTGATTTGGAGCGGTTTGTAGCTCTGATCTGCAATTCAGTGTGTAAATCTCAGACATCGCCACACTGCATCCTTTGTCGGGAGTGCATCGCAACCATCGGCGCTAGAACTTGTAGTGTTTTCTTGCCGGCACTCATAAGGTAAACTGCTGCCACTTATTTTGTGGATGTTTAGTATGATCTTAGCACTAATCTGAGGTATTTTAGGTTGGAGGACAGCAATGTCAGGTTGTTTCGGCCACATTATCCATCAGTGATTCTTTCAATCGAGGGCTGATAACTTCGGAAATTTGGTAAGTTGTGGAGGTAACTCCGAGTACGAACTAGATCTTATTCTAGTTGTGGAATAATTTAGGGTTAATGGAATTAATCCTAGTTTGATGAATTGGATTAAGTGGATTGCTATTTTAGGGATATTTGATTTGGTGGACAGTCGCTTGATCAGGGCAATGCGGTTAGGAGAGGTTCTGTTCTGTGCTGTGGGATATTCTTGTTCCGACAGCAACCCTTCCAATAGCAATAGCCACTTAGTTCCAACATCTTGTTCAGCTGTGAATCGAGGTAAGTGTAGGGATCTTAATACAGTTTGTAATTGATGTGGTCTATGAATTTAGAATGGAACATGTTGTTGATCATGTTTTAGATTCTTGTGTAATTGGATTTAGGTTTTGGATTAATTAAAAATGATTGAGGAGTTAGGTGATCCAATTAGGGTTTATGATTGGATCTGGATTTATGTTAGCTTCTCGAGGATTTGATTTAGCTAATTTATTCATATGTATTTAGCTAAATCTGTATATCAAGTATTACAGGACTTTGATTCGAGACGGTGTCTCGACGAGGATTTATTCGGATACGATCTTCTCATTGGAGGCGGGTACCTCTTGACTTATCTTTTATGATATTGTCAATTGGATATGCATAGTATTTTATAGCTACAAGCAATGATCATGTTTGTCTTTGGTATGTCACTGGTTGATACCCATAGCATGTTCTGTTGGGCGTTTGTTATGTATCCATGTTTACGTCTCGTGATTATTGCCATGAGTACCTTAGTTCCTAGAGTAAGTGACATACCATGCTTTACTGAGTTTAGAACTAGATTCTGGATTTTTATTATCTGGCATGTGTACCTATATTTTTATATCATATCTGATCTGTGTACCTAGACCCTTTTTCTTTGATCCATGTATATTGATGGTACATATTTTATGGAGGTGGATATGTTCAGGATCTAGGGTTTTTGATTCATTATCTGACCTGTGTACCCAGACCATTGATTAGGTCAATTTATTCTAGGGTACACATTTTATATATATGGATTGGTACAGGATATTGTCATGCTTAGTGTCATGCACCATTCGCATGATTGCATGCTGTGCGATTGTCGGCTCTATTATTGTTGAGCACATCACCAGTTACATGTATCTGCACACACGACCACTCATGGGTTAGTGGTATATTCAGGCAGGGTGTGTTGCAGCAGGTGCTCTGTCAAGGGCTCCGTTGGTCCACTCATGGGTTAGTGTGACGCAGCGTTGTAGCAGGACAGGGATCCCTCCCCGTCATCATGTACCGGGAGATGAGAGCATTGAGCTCCCCCATTTATGATTTAGGGTAGGAGGATAGGTGTACTCCGACAGCATCCCGTCCATTCAGTCACTCATCAGGAGCAGTGACGTCAGAGTGCACGGTTGTCACAACCCTACCCACTCGGTCTCACCATCATGTGTGAGACGGCTGACTGGAGAGTAGGGGTGACCAGGACATGTCATTGGCATCATACGCATTGATGCATTTATTGCTTGTGCTTGCTGCATTTATTTGCTGCATTTGGTTGGATGCATTTGTTTGACATGCATACAGGATTTATGACACCCTCGGTTTGATGACCTTTTGTTCTGGATAGGAGTTCCTGGTGAGTACAGCTTCCTCAGTTACCTTTCAGTTTTGCATTTTCCCTATGTATGATTAGGAAGCTGTATTCCATGTTTATTGCTGTTAGATATATCTTACTAGACATGTCTATTGGTATTCGCTGAGTTGTTGAACTCACCCCCGTTGACACTATATTTTTCAGGTACCAGATTCTTATGGTCGCTTGGGAGTATCCTGGCTGCCGGTTCCCATGTCATATCAGAAGACTATAGTTTCCGTTAAGTTTATTTGTTTTGTGTATCAGTGTGTTTTGTTGGTGCAGCGGAGACCGGCAAGAGGGGGGGTGAATTGCTGGTTACAACCAAGGAGGTTGTTAATCCAGGACAGTAGAAAAGAGCGCAGTAAGAAAAATTCTCCTTCTCTGAAGGCGGAGAAGCCTTGTACACTTTTGAGGCTCACTAGTTGCTTTGGAATTGCTTACAGATTGATTGCTTGAGTTGTTGTTGAATTCCTAGCTCCAGGGGACTTTATATAGGCCCTGGAAATCTTATCCCGAGAGTCCAAGGCGCCTCCAACTCAATATGCGGATAAAACTTTATCCGCAGCGCAAACGGTCAAACTAGCCTGCTCAAGGCGCCTTAAACAATCCATTCAAAGCGCCTTCAATGTGTTTAAGGCGCCTTCAATGTGTTTAAGGCGCCTTCAAGGTTCCTACTACAGTAATTTCTGCTACAGTAACTTCCAGCCTCTTTTGACTCCTTTTCTTCTTCACTTTGTCTTCCGAAGCTCCGTTTGTTTGGGTGATTTCGGCCAACCGAAATAGGGCTCACCCGAACCCAATTTCTGGCCTTCTCCTCGAGCAGCCTTTCGTCCCGACTTCACGTCCCTCGAACGTCGCGCACGCTCTTCATGCCCACCGTCGTCCTTCGGACGCACCGAGCCCGTCGGCTCCCTTCCCGTGCCGTCCTTCTCGCTAGCTGCGTCTTCCGCTCGACTTCCTGTGTTCCTAAGCTCCTGTACACTCAGACACAGGGATCAAATACAGCAGGACCTAACCAACTTGGTTGATCACATCAAAACTACCACGGGGTCCAACAATCTCCCCCCTTTTGATATGCATCAACCCAAGTTCAAGTTAGGGTTAAAATAGACATAAACAGTAATTTTAAAGAAAAATTACTAAACTAACAAGTTAAGAATAATTTTTGCAATTAGTAAAATTACAACACTTTTTATAAAAAAAAATTAAGTTTTCTCTAACTCCCCCTAAACTTGTACTTTTCTCTCCCCCTTTGATCACAGCAAAAAATGGGGTCTTAAAAATCTTCAAGTAAGATTAAAGATTTTGAAATTTTTCTAAGTTAAAAATGAATTTTTGAAAAAATTGCTAAGTTAAAATGAATTTTCCAAAAAAAAATTCTAAGTAAAAAAAAATCCTAAGTAAATGTTCAAATGTTCCCAAAAAAAAATGTCTAAGTCAAGTGAATGAACTATTAGAATTTTCCAGAAGAAAATTTCTAATCCAAAAAAAAATTAAGTTAGAATTTTATTTTTAAAAAAATTCTAAGGAATTTTTGTTTATTTTAACAAATATTTGATAAACTTTTAAAGAATTATTTAATTCTTATTTAATGTTTTTTCAGAAAGTTAATTAAACATTTTTTTTCAATATTTTAGCTTCCAGGTCGTGGCGAGGCACTAGGCCTTCTTGGTTATTGGAGCAACAACCACTTCCTTAGACAAAGCTTCCATAAAGAATTTCAATGTTTAATTTTCTCACTGTAAGCTTTTAATTTTTTTAAAAAATTAATTAAGCACAGATTTTGGAACCCAATAGAGGTTCCTTCCTACAGGATTATTCAAAAATCTAGGGGGTACATAGTTTCTTGGTATTTTTCTAAGTTGACCTTCATGCTTCCTTATATACCAATTTAATTTACCATAAATTCTTAATTTTGAATTTGGAAATTGATTTAAGCATGCATCAGATTTCAGTTTTTCAATTTCTAATTTCAAATTTTCATTTTCTGATTTTAGATGATCATACATTTCTAACGGGCATGCTCTTGCTAGGTTCAACTTTAGTTCAGCATTCTCTTTTTCTAATTGATCTAACTCTTTAGAAAGAGACTTGATAAATTTAAAAGATTGAGTTGGGGTTAGATTGCGTACCTTACTTACCTGGTCTGGTGACGCTCCCCCTTCACTGCTGCTTTCTTCTTCTGATGTTCCTCCCCCTTCATCGATGCTCATCTCTGAGCTTGAGTCTTCTTCCGGTCGATGGTTCGCCAATAGCGCTAACCCTGAGAATTCTTCGATGTCCGACTCAGAGGTTGACGAATCTGACCAAATAGCCTTCAAATTCTTGTACATGGAGGATTCTGGTTTCTTGTATTTTAGCTTTTCCTTTTCGTTCTCCTTTCTCTTCAATTTTGGGCAGTCCTCCTTGATGTGCCCTTCTTCGTTGCAGTTGTAACAACGAACCGTCCTCTTCTTTCGATGATGCCTCTGCGATTTAAATTTATTAGAACTGAAAAACTTATTGAAGCGTCTTACCAGTAGTGTCGCTTCGTATTCGTCGACTGAGGCTTCGGAGTCAGAATTTGCCTTTAAGGCAATGTTCTGACTTGTCTTCTCTGCTCCGTTGGGTTCTGAAACTCGAGATTCGTGAAGTTCAAAAGTCGAAAATAATTGTTCTAACGTACTTACCTCGAGGTCCTTAGAGATGTAGTATGCATCTATTAAGGAGGCCCACTCTGGAGTTCTTGGGAAGGCATTGAGCGCGTATCGGATAGAATCCCGGTTGGTTACCTCTTCTCCAAGGTTCGTTAGTTGCGTTATCAGCTCCTTGATTCTCGCTTGGAGTTGCGCTACCTTCTCACCTTGGTTCATCCGGAGGTTCGTTAACTGGTTCTGGAGGATGTCGTGCTTCGCTTCGGAAGTACCTTCGTGAAGCTCCAAGAATTTCTCCCAGAGATCTTTCGCTGAGTCGTAGCTTCCGATCCGATTTACCTCCTGCGGCGGCAGCACACTGAGCAGGTGGAACTCTGCCTTTCCGTTGGCGACGAAATCGGCTTGCTCCTTCTTGCTCCATGTGTTTTCTTCTTTATCTTTCGGAACTACAAAACCATATTTCATTGTAATAAGAATATCAAAATCAGTTTTAAAAAATACCTCCATTTTGCGCTTCCAGGTGGCGAAGTCTCCGTCGAACTTCGGGGGATGGATGTTCGCTCCGGCCATCGTCTTGATCGTAGTGCTTCAGTTGGCGATTAGTCCTTCTGAGGCGATCAGGCTCTGATACCACTTGTTGGTGCAGCAGAGACCGGCAAAAGGGGGGTGAATTGCTGGTTACAACCAAGGAGGTTGTTAATCCAGGATAGTAGAAAAGAGTGCAGTAAGAAAAATCTCCTTCTCTGAAGGCGGAGAAGCCTTTTACACTTTTGAAGCTCACTAGTTGCTTTGGAATTGCTTACAGATTGATAGCTTGAGTTGTTGTTTAATTCCTAGCTCCAGGGGCCTTTATATAGGCCCTGGAAATCTTATCCCGAGAGTCCAAGGCGCCTCCAACAGGGTTCAAGGCACCTAGGCGCCTTAAACAATCCATTCAAGGCGCCTTCAATGTGTTTAAGGCGCCTTCAATGTGTTTAAGGCGCCTTCAAGGTTCCTGCTACAGTAATTTCTGCTACAGTAACTTCCAGCCTCTTTTGACTCCTTTTCTTCTTCACTTTGTCTTCCGAAGCTCCGTTTGTTTGGGTGATTTCGGCCAACCGAAATAGGGCTCACCCGAACCCAATTTCCGGCCTTCTCCTCGAGTAGCCTTTCGTCCCGGCTTCACGTCCCTCGAACGCCGCACACGCTCTTCACGCCCACCGGAGTACTCTTTCGCAGCTCTCTCGTCCTTCGGACGCACCGAGCCCGTCAGCTCCCTTCCCGTGTCGTCCTTCTCGCTAGCTGTGTCTTCCGCTCGACTTCCTGTGTTCCTAAGCTCCTGCACACTCAGACACAGGGATCAAATACAGCAGGACCTAACCAACTTGGTTGCTCACATCAAAACTACCACGAGGTCCAACATGTTTAGCTCTGTACTCTGGTTTTGTTTCTGGAGCATTGATGTTGTTATGTGGTATTTTATATTGGTTGTTGGTTGTGTAAGCCTAGCCGGCTAGCAGTTTGTGTTTTGGTTTGTATTTGGTTTCTGTAAATTTTTCGTTGTGTGTTGGTTTTGGTACAGCCGAGTGGGCTGCTTTACATATAACTGCATGGTTGTGTGTATATTCCAGCCACCTGTGGCTGATATATATTGTGTCTGTAGAAATGCTTCAGATTGTCAGTCGTACAGGGGAGGTGTTGTCAAAATTTTCTTCGGACAGGGACTCCCCTGGGGCGTGATAGGAACGGTTGTAGTGTAATTTGGTATTAGTTTGTCTTGATTATAAAATTACACTAGTACACTATGTGTGTATTGAACAAGACCATTTGAGGTTGTTCGATTTATACTGACTATATAAAAGAACAGAATCCCTATTATTATGGATGTGCGCCCTCTTAATCCCTATATAATAACAAGCACGTATATTTAGTATTTATTTCTTTAACTTATCAATGGGTGAAATTTATTCGTTAAATCAATAGGTTCGATGAGTTGGGAAATAGTACTATTTATATGGTGTGTTGTTGATTACAGAAGGAATCTGTGTCCTAATTATTTAGGTTGATGATGTCCCCTTGAGGAGCTCATAAAGATTATCATGTAAACTCTGCAGGTGGACTTAGTCCGACATGATAATAAAGTTGAGTGATACTACTCTTGGAATCAGATGTTAATTAATTGAGTTGTCAGTAACTCATTTAATTAACGGACATACGATATCTTAAACACAGGGAGTTTAACGCACTCATGATAAGAAGGAGCCCATATTGTAATATGGGATTTGTGCGGTAGTTCAATAATAACCCTTTAGTGGTATGGGTTAATATTGATGGACTTGGGTTGGGTATTCGGGCCAAACACAGGAAGCCCAAGCCCATCAGGAGGCCTAAACCAATTCCTCCTCTAGGTCCCTATTGTAGCCTCTATATAAAGCCTCGCATCCACTCATCCACAACTTGGTTTGGTTTAACTTAACTTGTCTTGGTTTAACTTAACTTGGTTTGGTTTAACATAGTCTTGGTTTAAATTTTTTTCTAAACAAAATTTTGTTATTTTTTCTTTTTTTGTAACTGACGGCAAGCCTATAAAAAGGAGTAGATGGTGGCCCATAAAACCTAACTTTCTAATTTTCCACAATTTCCCTTCCTCCTTGTGGTCGGTGCCCCTCTTCCCTTGCTAGGGTCGGCCACATCTCCACTTAGGGTCGGTCACGTCTCTTCCTTGTGGTCGGCGTCCCTCCTCCTCCACAACAAGGGTCGGCGCCCCCTTCCTCTTTGCTTAGGGTCGGCACCCCCTTCTTCTTGCTTAGGACCGGCGCCCCTTCTCCCTTGGTGGGCGGCGGCTTGAAGAAAAGGAAGGAGAGGAAGAAGAAGATTAGAAGGTGTCCCATCCTAGAGCCTCCTTTTGTAGCCGGCGGTTTGGAAACCAAGAAGAGAAGCAGGGTGGTGTTGTCTTGGTAGATCGTCGCCCACTCGACGTCCAAGAAGAGGAGAGGAATACGGCAGAAGATCAAGAGGTCTTTAGCTACAAAGAAAAGGTACAACTAGTTCTTTAATTCCACTATGTAACTAGTTTTGTTTTCTTCGTATCGATTTTGAATACCAACACAAGAGGCCAGCGATCTTGTACTTCAATCAATGTGTGCTTTGATCCGTCAAGAACTTGCTTGATTGATCAAACACATGTCTAATCAAACATGCGGGTTGCTAGAAAAAATTCTGTACTTGTACAATTTTTTTGTACAGGGAATTTAAACAGAACGGAATTCCAGCGCCTTCAAGTGGTATCAGAGCGAGTTTTCTGGTTCTGTGTGATTGGTTTTCGGTTAAATTATGCACTGCTCATACATAAGTTTAGGCCGGATAATAGTATGATGTGCTAGATAGATTAACTCTGTGGTTACAGGCATCCTAGATCCAACTATTATGGCTTTTTGTGTGCTTGTGTGTGATTTGAACCCTTGGGCATGTCGAGGCTGTTGTGTGTGCATGATTGTAATAATTAAATATGGTCGGTTGTCATATTATTATTTTTTTTTTACATTCTGTTCGATCTACATTACATGTAAATTCCTTTGTGGAATGTAGGATCGATAAATATAAAATTTTACTTTTTTGTTGCGGCTTGTATCCTTGCTATGCATGATGCTATTTTGAGGACTGGAGGCGTGGCGAAGAAAGAAGCAAGATAGACGCAACGGCTTGATCCATCATTCCATTGGCGACATATGTGACAGCATGATCCATTGGCGGCATATTGGAGGACAGCGTTGGATGAGACCATAATAGTTGGAAATTTTATTTTCATATTTATTACCTTTATATGTTGTTTTATGTGCTGTGATGTGTGTGATGTGATGTGTGTGCATGATTAAAATTCCTCAATTTAAATAACTAAGTAGGAGAGAGATTATTTAAATAAATCTCACGGTCTCCATGACTAGTTTGTAAGTGATGCATTCAAACTTACGCGTTGGCTTTAAGTGCCTTCCTCCATATCAGATGAGTTTGTTTGCGGATCACTAGATCAAACTTCCTCTATGGATGATTATAGGAATTATTTAGGTATGTGTGATCTTCTCCATATGAAGGGGCACAATCCTAATTAATGGACTAAGTATCAAGTAATGATATATATTTAGGCACATTTAATAGTATCCTCCCCATCGGAGTCACTGCTATTATTTGTGTGACCGAAGATGAACCAACTATTAATTTTATTTGTCATAAAATTAGGTTGACCAGATAATAAAATTAATGGATAAAACTTCCTCTTATAAATGTTTGAATTAATATACATCCACACTATCGTGGCATACGAAATTCCATTAGTCCACTAGTTTGAATTATTTAGGTATTGTGGCTCCAAGTCTCTAATCTCGAATCCCATCAGTCCACTAGTTCAACACTGATAGTCTCCAATTTGCCTAAGGCCTTCAATTTTCTGGAGACAACCCTAGTCAAAGAAAGACTATGCATGTCTACAAGAAAATTTTAACAACTTAAAGATGAAAATGAAAACTTAAAAGATCAACTAGAAAAATTAAAAAAAGGACTATGCCAATTCAAATTTTTCATAAAGTTTAAGTTTAAAAATCATATGAGCCAAATTATAAAAATGACTAGAAATTATATTCCTAGAAAATACTTGATAAATCTTGTAGGTAGAAACTTATTTGGATATTAAAATCTGAACAAAATTGTTAAATTCATTTCATGTGTGTTAGAATTTTAAATTATTTATATTTTACCAAAAATTAAATTTGTATATCTTCTCTTCATATTTTTGCCAAATTTTTTTCTATGAAAAATAATATTATTATCTACTAACAAATTTTTTTTCAAAATTTGTTGACCTTTATATTATTTTTTATAAATTTTCTAACCAAAATCATATTTTTTAAAATAAAAATTATTTTGAAAATTAATTTTTTAAAATCTAAATTTTTCTGTAATAAAATATTATATTTTCTATTGTCAGAAAATATTTAAAAAGTTTTTTTGACTATTATATTAATTGTTATGTTTTTTTTCTGAAAATCATATTTTATAATTAAAATTTCTTCAAAGCTTATTTTTAAATAATTTAATTTTTTTATGGATAAATATGTTATCTTATATGCTAAAAAAAATTAGTAAGATTTTTTCAAGTATAAAAATATTTTTAAATATTAAATTTTAAAAATATATATATTTTTATCTCAAAATATTTATTTTAATGCTGAAAGAAAATAGTATGTTACTTATCTTCGACTTTGACAAAAAATTTCAAAATTTTTTAAATATAAAAACAAATTTTAAATTATTTGTCAAAATAAAGAATTAATTGATAAAAATTATTGTGATTGAAAAATAATTTTTGTAAAAAGACAAGTTTTTGTAAATTCTATTTGACACACCTAAAAAAATTTCCCAAAATTTTTCTAATTTTTTCATATTTTTCCTAATATTTGTTTTCTGTTAACAAAGGGAGAGAAGGACTAAGTTATGGGGAGGTAATCTTAGTATAAAATTTCATGTTTTGTATTTGTATTTACTTGTTTTTATTGCAAACTTGTTAATAGTATTGACTGTAAATTTATTTGCTTAAAATGTTTTATTGTTATTCACCCTAGTTTAACTTGGGTTGATGCACATAAAAAAAAAGGGAGATTTTAAGTATTCCGAGTTAATTTTGATGTGGCCTATCCAGATTCCAGAATGGAAGTGGGAAGATATTTCCATGGACTTCATAGTGGGATTACCCAGAACCACGAATGGTTTTGATACCATCTGGGTAATAGTCGACAGGTTGACTAAATCAGCCCACTTCTTAGCAATCAGGATATCCTACTCCATGGAACAGCTATCTCAGTTGTATCTCAAGGAGATCGTCAGATTACATGGAGTCCCACGAACCATTATCTCAGACAGAGATAGTAGGTTCACATCACACTTCTGGGAGTGTGTACAGTCAGCTTTGGGCACGAAGTTAAAGTTCAGCACAGCTTTCCATCCTCAGACAGATGGTCAGACGGAGCGGGTAAATCAGGTACTGGAAGATATGCTCCGAGCATGTGCCCTAGATTTCAAAGGAAGTTGGTGCAAATATCTGAGTCTTGCAGAATTTGCATACAACAACAACTATCAGGCCACTATCGGTATGGCACCTTACGAGGCTCTCTATGGGCGGAGGTGTAGATCTCAATGGTCGCGTATGAGTGAGGAGAACTAGAACTTCAGACAGATCTAGTGGCAGATACCACAGCAGCTATACAGCAGATCCGCCAGAGGATAGAGACAGCTCAGAGCCGCCAGAAAAGCTATGCTGATACACGGCGCAGACCTTTAGAGTTTTCAGTCGGGGATTCAGTGTTCCTCAGAGTAGCTCCCATGAAGGGAGTAATGCGTTTTGGGAAGAAGGGCAAGCTAAGTCCCCGATATGTGGGACCATACCTTATCAGCAGAAGAGTGGGCAAGGTAGCATATGAGCTAGAGCTACCCCAGGAAATGTCAACTGTCCACAATGTACTTCATGTCTCTATGCTGAAGAAGCATATCCCAGATGCCACCCAGGTGATTGAGCCCCAGTCGGTATAGATCCGCGAAGACCTCAGCTATGATAGTCGGCCTATTCAGATAATAGACCGAGCAGTTAAGAAATTGCGGAACAAGGAAGTACCATTAGTCAAAGTTATTTGGCACAGTCACACAGCAGAAGAGGCAACTTGGGAGACAGAGGCCAGCATGAGACAGAAGTACCCAGAGTTATTCTAAGTTCGAGGACGAACTTTTTATAAGGTATGGGGGATTGTAACGCCCGAAAATTCTCAAAACTATTTTAGAAATATTCTATGATTTTTCTGGAATTTTAGGATATTTTTACAGAACTTTTTAGAGTAACAGAAGTAGCAAAAACAAATAGAAAACGAAAACGGCCTAAGCGGGAATTGAACCCGAGACCTATGGTTTACGGATAATTCTAGTAACCAGTTGAACCCAGCAGGGTCGTGCTGAAAGGAAAGGGAATCAATTTTATTTAAGTTGGAGTTGGGGCGAATTAGATCACTTAATTTAAATAAGAAATAATTAAGTGAAGGGTTATTTGGATCGTGATTTTTCCTCTCCTCAAAACCTCACCGCCGCCCACTTCTCCTCTCCTTCTCTCGGCGCCAACCACAAGAACAAGCAAGGGTTCTCTCCTAGGGCTTCAAGGGCACCTTCCGGCAACATCAAGGGCACAAGAACGTTCCCCTCCGCGAGAAGAACGCGTTGGAGCGAGGAGATTGTCGAAAGGATCGTCTCCACCAGAATTCTAGCGAATAGAGTTGTAAGAAAATTAGCGTACGAGGTAAGAAACCCCTCAGCTGCAGTATAAGTAGCTTCCGTGTGAATTCTATGTTTTAGTTTAGTAATATGTAGACTTTCGACACAAGGATGCGAATTAGTGCTGATCCTGTCCGAATCAAGAGTCAGCGGACGCTAGGCACGTGGCGCTCTCTGCTGGATCCTCGAGTGCTCTGGCGAACCTGCAACAAAACCGAGCCGGGAGGGGTGTCCCGGCGACGGTCCTCCGACGCTCAAGTCAGGCGAGGAATGACAAAAAGGTGGCCTCAAGATGAAGACGTGCATACCTCCGGTGAAGAAATGGAGGCCTTATATAGACCCCTCGAAGAAGCCTGGGCGAGCCAATCAAAGCAACCACCTGCATTTGACCATGCCCAGGCATGGGTCTGTCAGAAGGACCATGCCCAGATATGGATCCGTCAGAAAAGGCGTCCATGAGGCCATACTGCTACTGTATCAACCTTTCCATGATGTGACGGCAAGATCCTCCATCGTGCGATCTTGTGTACGGCCTAATCATCAGACATGCTTCTACCGATATCCCATATCCCGAGCCGAGCGCATAGGCCGCTCGGCCACCTTTTTGTCCCCTCGCCCTTATTTTGTCCGGGCGGGTTGCCCGCTCGGCTCTTTGGCCCCTGCCGTTCGGGCTCCCGGTCGGCCCTTCGATCCTCCTGCCTTGGCGTCGGAAACCCAAACCCACGGATGAGTTATCTCTAACTCCGCTCGGACCTACCCGGCTGATCGGCTCAGCCATTAACCGCTTAGTCAGCCCTTCATCGGTTCTCAAGCTGAGACCCTTCAGAAAGTGGGTCCCCCATTCTTACTGCCGGATCACTTGCCTTCCCTTCAAGTCTAGTCGAAGGAGGCAGTGAGTCCGACTGACTGGACTATATGTGTCCGAGCGGGCGGTCGCCGCTTCCATAATCTTCTTTTTAGCCGTTCGGCCCTTATGCCGGATTCAGCCGCTCGGCTCTTCGTTTCGGATGCCTTGTTGTTCAACGTGGACGTTTGCTTGCCTAAATCTTCTCGAAAATCGCACAAATCCTTCCCATTAAGTCGCAGCATGCGCGGTATGACGCGCATTAATTGCGCCTAGTGGCAAGGCACCACGTGGCTCTTCTCACGTGGCGGCGATGCTTAGTACGATGGGACGCGATTGCTTTGAAATAGACGGTCGGATGATGGCCTCGTCTTTCGTGACCTGCATCAGACGGCGGAGGCCGACCAATCTCGGCAGTATAAAGCCTCCGTCTTCTCCCTTCGCCGCATGCTTGCTCGTGCTTCCTCCGTCTGCCTCCTCTGCCGCTGTAGCCTTCGACGATCCAGTCCCAGTTTCCGGCTGCTACCTTTTCCCCTGTGATCTTTTCCGCCCGTTTCCTTCTCAGTGAGTCTTCTTCCTTCACTTACTAGGTTTTCCCTGCCCATTTCGCCTCTTTCGCTCCCCTTCTTTCGATTTCTTGCTATCCTCTTGCCCCTCCGAGATGGCAAGTTCCTCTGAACCCGCCACCAACGTTCACGGTCCCTGGTATATGACCATGGAGAGTCGGCTTGATGAGGAGGGTGCTCGGCGCCTTGTTCGGACGTATGGAATTCCCAACAACTATGAAATAATTATAGCCGACCCGACTGACCGACCACATGATCCGTCGATCGGCACAATCTGTTTCTTTTTAGACCAATTCCAGGGTGGCCTTAGATTTCCTACCCATCCCTTTATTTTAGAGATTTGTAACTACTTTCGCATCCCGCTCGGCCAACTTGTGCCGAATTCCTTTAGGCTACTGAGCGGGATGGTCGTCCTCTTCAAGCTGCACAGTATCCCTCTTGACCCTAAAATATTCCACTTCTTCTTCTACCCCAAACAATCCGAGTTGGGGACTTTTATTTTCCAAAGTAGAATAGGCTTTAAGTTTTTTGACAATATGCCGACCTCCAACAAGCATTGGAAAGAATTTTTCTTCTACATCCGACTTCCTGAGCGGCCAGCCTTTCGAACCAAATGGCAAACCGCCGTGCCGACTCAGCCGGAGCTCGGCAAATTCAGAAGCAACCCGGCATATCTCCATGCAGCGAACTGGTTGTCCGGTCAGCGGTACAAGATAGACCAGTTGCTTCTCAAGGGGGTGTTGTATATTTTTGGGTTATCTCCCGTTCGGGCCAATCTTCCCTACCGTATGGGTAAGAGACTCTTTACTCCCTTCACCTTTTTTATCTAACTGATTTTAATTTCTTCTATTGCAGCTGAAGTCATGTGGCGCTCCAAAGCTACCGCTCATCTGAAACTGAAGGCCGTGGAGATCGAGGCGGCCACCAAAAAGGAGCTCGCCGAGCGGGGTCTCATCCCCAGCCGCCCGGCAGATGCGGGAGAGGGGGGGCGCAGTCCGCCCCTGAAACAGATGCTGCCCCATCCGCTTCAACAGAGGTTGAGGCAGATCCTGTTTCCTCGGCTCCCGCCGAGCTGGGAATTCCCCCGTCCGGGGATCCACCGCTAGAACTTCGGCGAAAACGTCGAAGAGACTCCGGTCCTCCGCCACCCCAAGAGGGGGAACCACATGAGCCGATCGGCGTAACTTCGCCCGGGACTCTGTGACATCGCCTCTGCGCCCCAACTCTCCTCCCGGACTCGTCGCCGCTTCGTCGGTTGGGCGAAACTTCCACCATAGGGAGTCCTCGAGCCAGGCGAGAAGCGCCGGCCGGCCACCCAACCATCAAGACCAACCTCCGATTCCCATCGGAGGAATATTTACTGTCCGCCGATCGGCCCTCAAGCCCTGTTCACGAAATAACCTTGACGGGCCCGCTTGCCAAGCTTTTTGAGGACGCGCAGATTCAAGCGGCCCTCATGACGCCCAAGCAGCTTGGCGACAACAACATGCAGCAGGCCACTCAGGTATTCATTTTTCTTCCTGTTCCATGCCACTATTTGATTCCTGATTTCATTATTTCCTTTACAGCGCTGGGCTGAGCAAATCGCCACTAGCCGTCGGCTAGCCGAGCTGGAGGGTCTCCTGGAAAAACTTCAATTGTCGGGGGGTCCGTCGGCCGAGCGGGAGAAACAAACCCTCGAGGCCGAACAGAAGAAGGCTGCCGATCTGGCTGCGGAGGTGGCCCGACTCGAAGACTTGGTGAAGAAGCGGGACGGGGACGTGAAGCGCGCCAGTGGCCGGAAGAGGCGAGCGATTGCTGATCTGGATAAAATGAAAGTCGAAGTCCGGGCCCTAGATCAGCAGTCTAAGAAGCTAGAGGCCGAGCTGAATGCCGAGCGAGAGATCCGTTCGGCAGAGCGCACAAAGGCCGAGGTGGACTTGAAGGCTGTTCAAGACACCTTAACCGCTTCCCGAGCGGCACTCAGAAAATATAAAGAGGGAGAGCCGAGTCGCCTAGCAGCCGCGCGCCAGGAATACCTCCACTCGGAGAGGTTCGGCCTAAAATTCAGTGGCAACGTCTCTTCCACTTTCGCCGAAGCGGTCAAGGTCACCGTGACATACTTGAAGAAAGGGGGCCACCTTCCCGAGGGAATGCATATTCCCGCCTCCGACCTGGCGGCCATGATTGATGATATTCCTGACGCCTTCTTCAGCTTTGAAGACTCTGAGTGAGGCGGGTTATTTCGAGTACCTTCTGTATTTCATCCGCTCGGCGGATGTAAAATTTTTGTGCGTGCCGTTCGGCATAATTCTTCTTCTAAAGAAACGCTGCTCCTTTGCTTGTTTTCCTACTCATTGTCCATAATATTCTTCTGTTTGCTTAACGTTGATACTTAGAGTCAGTCCTGCTCTTAAGGGTTCTCTTTCACGAGTCCGATCGGCTTGGCACATTGCATAGAGTCCGAGCGAGGTAGCCTACTCACTTTGCACGTATCCTGCCTGCGTGAAGTCCACAAAGCCGAGTATCGAAGGACCAACTCCCAATCGGGCCTGAATTTTTTAATATTTGTAGTTTCCACGGTTTCTTACTTTGATATTCGTTCTTCCGCTCGGGATGTTTATAGCCGATCGGCGCGGCTCTCGATTTTTAACGACGGCGCTCGTCGGCGCGGATGTTTATAGCCGATCGGCACGTCTCTCGATTTTTAACGACGGCGCTCGTCGGCGCGGATGTTTATAGTCGAGCCTCCCAATCGGGCCTGAATTTTTTAATATTTGTAGTTTCCACGGTCTTACTTTGATATTCGTTCTTCCGCTCGGGATGTTTATAGCCGATCGGCGCGGCTCTCGATTTTTAACGACGGTGCTCGTCGGCACGGATGTTTATAGCCGATCGGCGCGGCTCTCGATTTTTAACGACGGTGCTCGTCGGCGCGGATGTTTATAGCCGATCGGCGCGGCTCTCGATTTTTAACGACGGTGCTCGTCGGCGCGGATGTTTATAGCCGATCGGCGCGGCTCTCGATTTTTAACGACGGTGCTCGTCGGCGCGGATGTTTATAGCCGATCGGCGCGGCTCACGATTTTTAACGGCGGTGCTGGGCGGCGCGTAAGTTTATAGCCGATCGGCGCGACTCTCGATTTTAACGGCGGTGCTCGTCGGCGCGGATGTTTATAGCCGATCGGCGCGGCTCTCGAACGACGGTGCACGTCGGCGCGGATGTTTATAGCCGATCGGCGCGGCTCGCGGACGGTGCGCGTCGGCGCGGATGTTTATAGCCGATCGGCGCGGCTCTCGATTTTAAGCGGTGCTCGTCGGCGCGGATGTTTATAGCCGATCGGCGCGGCTCTCGATTTTTAACGACGGTGCACGTCGGCGCGGATGTTTATAGCCGATCGGCGCGGCTCTCGATTTTTAACGACGGTGCTCGTCGGCGCGGATGTTTATAGCCGATCGGCGCGGCTCTCGATTTTTAACGACGGTGCTCGTCGGCGCGGATGTTTATAGCCGATCGGCGCGGCTCTGAAGCGTCCGGCGTAGCTCTTTGCCTTTCACCCAGCTTGGATAATACCCTCCTAGCCGAACGGCTCAGGGTCTACTTCGTCGAGTATTTTGGCTCGGATAATATACCTCCGTCCGAATGGTACGAGGCCTTCGATCCTCGAGCGCTTTGCTCGACCAATTTACCTCCGGCCGAATGGCGCGGGGCCTTCGTTCCTCGAGCACTTTGCTCGACCAATTTACCTCCGGCCGAACGGCGCGGGGCCTTCGTTCCTCGAGCGCTTGGCTCGACCAATTTACCTCCGGCCGAACGGCGCGGGTTATTTTCTTACAAGTCTAATCATATAAACCTCCCGGCCGGTCGGCTCGGGGGCCTTCGCGTTACGATGATAATGCCTTATATTCGCTCCTTTGACTTTTCATCTCTGCATTTCAAGTATTTAGTCGAAAAATGAAATACACAAGGTGATTTACAGTGATACACCTTTCACCCCGCCCGGTAAGGCTGGAGGTGGTTCGCGCTCCACGGCCTATCTAGCTGCCGTCCGTCCTCGTCCTCCAGATAATACGCGCCCGAGCGGAGCTTTTCGATGATTTTGAAAGGGCCTGCCCATGGAGCTTCAAGCTTGCCGACGTCGCCGACCGGCTTGACTTTCTTCCAGACAAGATCGCCGACTTGGAACGATCTGAGAATTACGCGCCGGTTGTAGTTTTGCTTCATCCGCTGACGGTATGCCATCAGCTGAACGGACGCCTTTGCCCTCTCCTCTTCTACCAAGTCCAGCTCCATGTTTCTTCGTTCGGCATTGTCATCATCATAGCTCTGGATCCGGGCTGACTCAACGCCGACTTCGACCGGTATAACAGCCTCACCGCCATATACCAAATGGAACGGTGTGACTCCCGTCCCTTCTTTTGGCGTCGTTCGGATGGCCCACAAGACGCCCGGCACTTCATCCGCCAACTTCCTCCCAAATGGTCGAGCCGAGCGCAGAATGCGAAGAATTTCCCGATTGGCGACTTTACTTGACCGTTGCTCGAGGATAGGCCACGGACGTGAAATGTTGCTCAATGCCATAGCTTTTGCACCAATCCTCTAACATCTTCCACGTGAACTGCCGCCCGTTGTCGGACACTAGTCGGCGAGGGATGCCGAACCGACAAATGATGTGTTGCCGGATGAATTTTTAACCATTTGTTCAGTGATCCTCGCTCGGCCTCTACCCACTTGGAAAAATAGTCTACCGCCACTAGTAAAATTTCCTCCTGGCCGCCATCGGAAATGGACCCACAATATCCATTCCCCATTGATCGAAGCGGACATGAGATGGTTGATGCCTTCATCTCCTCTTCGGTCGGTGGAAGAAGTTGTGATACTGGCATGAAAGGCATGTAGATATTGTCGAGCGGCATCTATTTGTAAAGTTGGCCAAAGTATCCGCCAAGAGGATCTTCTTGGCCAATGAGCGTCGCCCGGATGACCCCGCATGATCCTTGATGCACTTCCTGGAGGATGTAGGCCGAGTCCTCCAAGCTTTCTTGTAAAGCTGATCTCCGATGAGTGTAAACCGACCGGCTCTTCTTCGAGGAGCCGGGCTGCATATTCATCGGATGGTGTGGTGCCCGACGGAGGAATTCTATAATAGGTGTCCTCCAGTCACTTGGAAACGCGAGGCCTTGCATCCGGTCGACATGCGCCACCAGCAGTTTTTCAATTGGTTGCTGAATGGCGACCGGCGTTATTGAGCTTGTTTGGCTAACTCATCGGCTGCCTGGTTCTCCGCTCGGGGATCTTCTGAATAAGCACCTCTCGGAAAGTAGCTTTGAGTTTTCAAAGGCCTCAGCGTAGAGTTTGAGCGAACACAGTTGATTTCAAAGGTGCCGAAAAGTTGCTGAGCGGCCAATTGTGAATCCGAATAGAGTGTCACTCGACCTGCTCCCACATGTCGTGCTGCATCCGGCTATGAGGGCCTCATACCGCTTCATTGTTAGTAGCTTTGTAATCTAGCCGGACGGATAGGTGCATCTTTTCTTCCGAGGTGAGAGTAGTAATATTCCGATCCCTAGCCGAGTGGAGGATCCATCCACATATATTCTCCACATAGCTTCCGCTGGCCTTTGCACTTCGGTCACAAAATCAGCCAAGGATTGGGCTTTAATCGCCGAGCGGGGCTGATATTGGATGTCAAATTCACTTAATTCTGTCGTCCACTTGATAAGCCGTCCGGACGCTTCTGGATTCAACAGCACTCTTCCGAGTGGACTGTTCGTCCGGACAATAATGGTGTGAGCCAAGAAATACGGTCGCAGGCGCCGAGCGGCTAGAACCAAAGCAAAGGCCAACTTCTCGAGCCCAGTGTAACGAGATTCAGCATCTTTTAAAATGTGGCTTAGAAAATACACCGGCTGTTCTTCGCCGTTCGCCCTCACAAGTGCTGAGCCTACAGCATGCTCAGTTGACGATAGATACATATAAAGTGACTCACCCCCGACCGGCTTGGCTAACACTGGCAGAGAATTAAGATATGTCTTCAACTCTTCAAATGCTCGGTCACATTCTTCATCCCACTGGAACTTAGTGGCCTTGCGCAGGATCTTGAAGAATGGCAGGCTCCGGTCGGCGGTTCTGGAGATGAATCTCGATAGAGCAGTTATCCGACCGGTCAACCTTTGCACTTCTCTTGTATTTCTTGGGGGCGGCATGTCTTGCAGTGCTTTAACCTTGCTGGGATTTGCTTCGATTCCCCGCTCGGTCACTATGTACCCCAAGAAACGCCCTCCTTTGGCTCCGAACAGGCACTTTTGGGGATTTAGCTTGACTCCATATTTGCGCAGCGTTCGGAAGGTTTCTTCCATATCCTTGAAAAGATCGGCCGCTCGGACGGATTTGATAAGAATGTCGTCCACATAAACTTCCAGATTCCGCCCGATCTGCTCCTTGAACACCTTGTTCATCAAGCGTTGATAGGTGGCCCCGGCATTCTTCAATCCGAACGGCATCACATTGTAGCAATATGTGCCGTCAGTCGTTACAAGCTTACTTTTTGAGCGGCACTTGATGATATCCTTGGTAGGCGTCAAGCATGCAAATTAATTCGCAGCCGGCCGTAGAGTCCACCATCAGGGCAGAGGATAAAAATCCTTGGGGCATGCCTTGTTTAAATCTCGAAGTCGATGCGGACCCTCCACTTGCCGCCCGGCTTGGAGACCAAGACTACGTTGGACCACTCGGGAACCGCACCTCGCGATGTGGCCGGCCTTGAGTTTTTCCACCTCATGGGATAATGGCATTACGCTCAAGTCCCTTTTCTTTGCTTCATCGGCGTCCGGTCGGACATGCAATTCATGCTGCGCTAGGCTCGGCGAAATTCCGGGTAACTCATGTGTCGACCAGACGAAGACATCATGATTTCGTTGGAGGCATTGGATCGCCTTCTCCTTCTGTTCTTCCCGATCGAGGCGATAAAGTCGTGGCCTCCGATCGGGTCGGATGGATCTGGACTTCCTCCTTTTCATCATAAATTAAAGCGGGAGGTTTCTCGGTTATGGCGTGTACCTCAATTCGGGGCGCCGAACAAGCTTCGCTCGGATCATCTCTATATAGCACCGCCGAGCAGCTAGCTGATCTCCCCGCACTTCTTCTACTTTGTCCTCCACGGGAACTTTATCTTCTGGTGGAAGGTTGAGACAACCGCTCGGAATTCGCCGGTCGGTCGTCCCAAAATGACGTTGTAGGATGAGGAGAGTCGACCACCACGAAGTTTATTGTCTGGTCCTCTGAGCGGCTCTTCTCCAGCCGAGGTGGCCGGATTTGTCCGGTGAACTTCGTTGCAGTAAACCCGTGAGGCGGGGTCGTCATGGCAAGCTCGGCTCGATCAATTTGCATCGATCGAACGCTTTCTTGAATATGATGTTGACCGAGCTCCTGTGTCAACAAATATGCGGTGAATGGTGTAATTTGCTATTACCGCTTTAATGAGCAGCGTGTCGTCGTGGGGCACTTCTACTCCTTCTAAGTCCCCGGGTCCGAAAGTGATTTCCGATCCACTTGCCCGCTCTTGGCTGCAGCCGACCTGGCTCGGTTGGAGTCGCCTCGGTCGGCCCACCGACAATAACGTTGATCTCGCCCCGAAGTATTGCTCCTATTTTCCTCCTCCCGAGCGGACGTGCTGTGACGCTCACGTGATTCGCGGAGATCGGTGCCGATCGGGTGTCTGCTGATGTCGCCCCTCGGTGCGGGTCCGGTCGACTTCATGAGTCCTACGTCTCCTGTCGATGGGACGCGACCATCGTTCGGCTTTCCTGGGAACAGGATTGGACACAAAGGGAAGACTTCTGCAATCCCTCGTGTTGTGCGTATCCGTCTGGTGGAAGGTGCGAACATAGGGGTCCACCTCTTCTTTGGCTTGGGCGGCGGACCACTTCTTGCGTGCGATCCGCGTGAGGATCGAATTGCTTGACCCTCGGTCCTCCGGGTGGGCTGAGTGGCGTCGTTTCGCTCGGCATGAGCAGTGCTTGGCTCAGTGGAGTTTCCTTTTTCCGGCTTGCGCTTCTTCCACATTTATATATTCGTTGGCCCGATGTAGCATGTGATCATAATCTCGGGGCGGCTTTCGGATGAGCGACCGGAAGAAGTCCCCATCCACAAGGCCTTGCGTGAAGGCATTCATCATCGTCTCCGATGTGGCCGTGGGGATATCCATCGCCACTTGGTTGAATCGCTGAATATAACCTCGAAGCGATTCTCTCGGCTCTTGCTTGATGGCGAATAAGCTGACACTTGTCTTTTGATAACGCCGACTACTGGCGAAGTGGTGGAGGAAGGCCGTTCGGAATTCCTTGAAGCTCGTGATGGATCCGTCCGGCAACCTCCGAAACCACCGTTGAGCCGATCCCGAGAGGGTGGTAAGGAAGACTCTACACTTTACTCCATCTGTGTACTGATGGAGCGTGGCTGTATTATCGAACTTACCCAGATGATCATCCGGGTCTGTTGTTCCATTGTATTCGCCGATCGTCGGAGGCACGTAGTGCTTTGGCAGAGGGTCTCGTAGGATAGCCTCCGAAAATTGCCGATTGATCCGCTCGGGGAGCTTTCCCCTTCCTGTCATCCCGCCTCGGCATTTCATCTGAGGAAGATCCTCTATCTCTTCGGGCTGGTATGGCTTCAGGGGTGCGAAATAAGGCCCGATGGAATGCGACGGTGGCTGGAGGTGCTTCCGCTCGGCCACCAGACGCAGATGTTGCTTGTTGCTCCGCCCGCTCGGCGGATGCTTTTTGTTTTTGCTCCATGAGTTTGGCGGCCCTCATCTCGACCAGAGCATCGAGTTCTTCTGTTGAAAGCGTCACCGTGTGTTGTCGTCCAGCCTCGTCCATTGTCTCCGCTCGGATGCAGGAGCGTTCCCACAGACGGCGCCAATTTGATCCTGTCCGAATCAAGAGTCAGCGGATGCTAGGCACGTGGCGCTCTCTGCTGGATCCTCGAGTGCTCCGGCGAACCTGCAACAAAACCGAGCCGGGAGGGGTGTCCCGGCGACGGTCCTCCGACGCTCAAGTCAGGCGAGGAATGACAAAAAGGTGGCCTCAAGATGAAGACGTGCATACCTCCGGTGAAGAAATGGAGGCCTTATATAGACCCCTCGAAGAAGCCTGGGCGCGCCAATCAAAGCAACCACCTGCATTTGACCATGCCCAGGCATGGGTCTGTCAGAAGGACTATGCCCAGATATGGATCCGTCAGAAAAGGCGTCCATGAGGCCATACTGCTACTGTATCAACATTTCCATGATGTGACGGCAAGATTCTCCATCGTACGATCTTGTGTACGGCCTAATCATCAGACATGCTTCTACCGATATCCCATATCCCGAGCCGAGCGCATAGGCCGCTCGGCCACCTTTTTGTCCCCTCGCCCTTATTTTGTCCGGGCGGGTTGCCCGCTCGGCTCTTTGGCCCCTGCCGTTCGGGCTCCCGGTCGGCCCTTCGATCCTCCTGCCTTGGCGTCGGAAACCCAAACCCACGGATGGGTTATCTCTAACTCCGCTCGGACCTACCCGGCTGATCGGCTCGGCCATTAACCGCTTAGTCAGCCCTTCATCGGTTCTCAAGCTGAGACCCTTCAGGAAGTGGGTCCCCCATTCTTACTGTCGGATCAAGTGCATACTAAGTGTTCGATTAAATTATTTAGCACAGAAAAATGCAACTTAGGCATTTTAATAGCTCAGTAAATGCAATAGAAGCATTTAAATAATTTAGTTAGCCTTGCCACAGCATACATGGGACTACTGTCCAATGGGTGGGCACCCACAGTCGCCTCTAGGTTCAGATAACCTAGTAGAAGCAAGGTAAATTAATTAGCTATGATTCAGTATTTTATTTTCAGTAGTGGCACTGTACAGGATTAGATATCCATTGGGCTGAGCTTCCATAGTCGGTCCCTAGGTTTAGATAACCTAGTAAACCTTGCTAAATTCGTGATTTGCAACCCCGGGTCTAGTTAAGGATGCGCGCATAGCATGGACAGTTGCCGGGCCCATTAGCAGTATGATTATGTATTTTAATCTATTATATTATAGTTTTTCAAAACTCACAAAGATCAGTTATGTTAGTTGAGTTTGAATTCAGTTCCAGACTAGTTTAATTCATGTTCAGCTCAGTTTTCCTTGTTGTTACACATGATAGTTATGGTTAGCTTTGTATGCCATGTTTTGGTGTTTATGTCCAGTTTTTATTACACATGTTTAGATGATAGTATGCCATGACTAGCTTTGATTTCTATGTATGATAACATGCCATGTTTCAGTCTAATCAGTGCACTTTCAAACAGCATGTTTTAAAAGCATATTGCATCGAATGCATGTTTTAGTGAGGTAGATGATTTCTTACTAAGCTTTAAGCTTACAGATACTTTTTCCTTATACTGCAGATAAAGGTAAAGGGAAAATGGACTAGCGGAGGCTGGAGGACAATGCGATGAAGATGTGTGTGGAAGGAACTTGGAATAAAAGATCTTAGGGATCTAACAAGCTAGCTTTATTTATGCATTAGAACTTTCAGCAAAATTAGTTAACTGTTAGAACCTTATTATTCTACACATAGTACATTTGCATGCCATGAATTAGTGAATCATGCATGATATCATGTTTAAAATGTTAGCTAATACATGTTAAAAATGTTTCTAGCTGTTATAGACGTGATGTGTATGAGTTGGGCACGAAATAGTGCTGAAACCAGGGGTTCTGATTCGAAATCAGAAACCCAGATCGATCTACAGATCGATCAGAATTGGGTTGTGCCACTGGATCGGTCAGCTGACCGATCCAGATGCGAACAGAGAGTACAGAAACTCACTGATCGGTCATCCGACCGATCAGTGTACTCCTGGATCGGGCGGTAGACCGATCCAGCCGCATACAGAAGCAATATAGCTTATGGATCGGTCAGCCGACCGATCCAGAGTTTTCTCCGTGCCGGTATCAAGCTGGATCGATCACTGGATCGATCCGACAGCCCAATCGATTCATGGATCGATTGAAATGCCTGATTACAGCTAGAAGGACATCCGAGAGGCATAGATTATCTTCCCTAGCATGTGTACAACTCCTAGGTACACCTAGAATATTAAGTTCAGGTTTTACAGTAATCAGTTTAGTAAAATTTTAATCAATCCAGATTTCCGCAATAGTAATTTAGCACAGCATAATGTAGCGATCGGCCTCACAGCCTAGTCAGTAGAAGACGGGTCGTTACAGAGTGGTATCAGAGCAGTTTCCATACTTCCTACACACACATCAGCATTGAACCTGCAGTCTCCAAGTAAGAACATCTCTCACTTTCGTTATGTTTCTTGTTTTCATGTTCAGATATAACTAAAGCATGCTTGTTTATGATACTAGTTAACATGATAACAATAGTTACTCTATTATGCTTGTGTTAGTCATGTATGTCCTCTATGTCTCTAGAATGGCACGAGGACGCCCAGCTAGAAGGGCACCAGCTACTGAGCCCCAAAGATGAGGCGGGGCCTCCCTGCACCTAACAGGAAATAGCCACCTTAAAGGCTAATCATCAGAATACTCCCACAGTCACCCTGGAACCAAACTTAGCGACGCCAGTAGTCTTAGAGGTTCCACCAGTCCAGCCTGCAGCGCCAGTAGCTCCAGCAGCAGGAACACAGAGAGAAGTCTATCTGATCCAGTGGCAGAGAGTCAAGCCAGAGAATTTCTCAGGCACCAATGAACCATGGGATGCACAGGCCTGGTTCAAAACACTGCAGAGTACGATGGAGCTTCTGGACTGGCCAGAACATGAGAAGGTGAAGTGCGCCTCCTTCTGTCTGACAGGAGATACACGTATGTGGTGGGAGAGAATTAGAGCGAAGCGCCCAGTAAACCAGATGACATGGGATGACTTCGAGAAGGAATTCTTTCACATGCGGGTTACAAACCGCCACTACGACGAGTTCACTGAGTTTCGTCAGGGCAACCTTTCAGTGGAGGAAGCCGTGAAGAAATTCAATAGATTGGCTCGTCTATGCCCTGAACTAGTCAGCACAGAGAAAGAACGAGTCCGGTTGATGCTCAAGATGCTGAGGCCGGAAATAGCAATGAACGTGGCTGGCGGCGTTCATAGGCCGCAAACCACCGAAGAACTAGTCAGCAGTGCTCTGACCACCGAGCACTACCAGAACAGTATCAAGCAGCAGAAGCAAGTTCTCTCAGAGTCCAAGGGACAAGGAGGCTTAGGTACTCAGAAACACCAGGGCCACAGCTCCCACGGCTCTAACTGGAAAGGGAACTCCAGCAACAAGCGCAAACCAGGGAGTTATCCAAAAGGAGGACCAGCCAGCAAGCAGCCCAGTTATCCAAAGTGTGCTACTTGTGGGAAATTCCATCCTGGAGTTTGTCGTAAGGGCACACGAGGATGCTTTGAGTGTGGACAGGAAGGGCATATGGCTAAGCAGTGCCCGAACAAGACTAGTCTTCCTCTACCCCAGCCGATTCAGTATGGAGGCCAGCCAGCTCAGTTACATCAGATGCAGGCCGCTCTAGATGGTCCACACATCAGCCAGGGCAGACTAGAAGCCCCTCCAGCTACGACCAATGCGAGGATCTACTCACTCACCAGAGAGGACGTAGCAAATGTCTCGACAGTTGTCACAGGTCAGATTAGTATTTTACAGCAAAGTACAACTGTCTTATTCGATACTGGGGCAACCCATTCGTATATATCCAGGGCATTCGCCGAGAAGTTAGCAGTACCTCCAGAGGTACTCAGTAGCCAGTTTCTTACGACGTTACCCTCAAGAGAAATCATGGCGTCCACGCACTGGCTCAGAGCAGTGCCGGTCATTATAGCAGACAGAGAGCTCTTTTGCGATCTGATAGTGCTTAATATGACCGACTACGATGTCATCTTCGGGATGGACTTCTTGATCAAATACGGTGCCTCCATCGAGTGCCGTAAACAGAAATTCATATTCCAACCTGAAGCAGAAGCACAATTTGAGTTTATCAGAGAACCCAAGAGAAAAGCCAAGAAATTTTTCTCAGCTATGAAGGCACAGAAGTTAATGGATTCAGGAGGTACGAGATTTTTAGCACACGTAGTCAGTACCAGTCAGGACAAGGACCGACAGCTAGCAGAGGTCCGAGTCGTATGTGACTACCCAGCAGTCTTCCCTGAAGAGTTACCAGGCTTAGCACCAGACAGGGAGATAGAATTTGAGATAGAGCTCATTCCCGGTACCAATCCTATTTCCAAAGTGCCTTATCGCATGGCTCCAGCAGAACTGAAGGAACTTCATGGGCAATTACAGGAGCTGCTTGACAAGGGCTTCATACGTCCTAGTCACTCACCATGGGGAGCGCATGTATTGTTCGTGAAGAAGAAGGACGGGAGCATGCGCTTATGCATAGACTACAGGGCACTGAACCAAGTCACGATCAAGAATAGGTATCCTCTTCCCAGAATAGATGACCTGTTCGATCAGCTAAAGGGAGCAACAGTGTTCTCTAAGATAGACCTCAGATCAGGTTATCATCAGGTGAAAGTCAAAGAAGGGGATATACCCAAGACAACATTCAGGACCAGATACGGACATTACGAGTTCGTAATCATGCCCTTTGGCGTGACAAATGCTCCAGCTACCTTCATGGATCTCGTGAACAAAGTATTCAGGGAATATTTAGATAAGTTCGTTATTGTGTTCATCGATGACATTCTTATCTATTCCAGAACTCAGGAAGAACACGCAGAGCACCTGAAAACAGTATTGCAGACCCTTCAGCAGAATCAGCTATACGCCAAGTTCACAAAATGTGAATTTTGGTTAGATCAGATGTCCTTCCTGGGTCACATCATCTCAAAGGATGGGATCATGGTAGACCCCAGTAAGATAGAAGCTGTGAGCAACTGGAAAAGACCCAAGAACGTCAGTGAGATCAGAAGCTTTCTGGGATTAGCAGGTTACTACAGGAAATTCGTAGAGGACTTCTCCAGGATAGCCTCCCCACTGACAGCTCTTACTAGAAAGAACAAAAAGTTTCAGTGGACAGAGGACTGTGAGAACAGTTTCAGCGAGCTGAAAAGGAGATTGACCAGTGCACCTATTCTGACGCTACCAGAGAACGCAGATAGCTTTGATATATACAGTGATGCCTCGAAGTTGGGACTAGGAGCCGTACTGATGTAAGATGGCAAGGTAATCGCCTACGCCTCCAGACAACTCAAGGATTATGAGCGGAATTACCCCACTCATGACCTTGAGCTTGCAGCGGTGGTGTTCACTCTCAAGATTTGGAGACATTACTTGTATGGAGCTCAGTGTAGAGTGTATACAGATCATCAGAGTCTGAAGTACTTCTTTACTCAGAAGGATCTGAATATACGACAGCGCAGATGGCTAGAACTGGTCAAAGACTACGACATAGACATCCTCTACCACCCAGGAAAAGCAAATAGGGTAGCAGACGCCCTCAGTAGAAAGTCCAGCGCTGTCCTATTATCTTTAGCAGCCATGTCACCACCCCTACAAAAGGAGATCACAGATTTCGATCTCGAACTCATAGTCGGACAGCTCTCTACTATGACATTAGAGTCTACCTTGCTTGGTGACATCCAAACAGCTCAGGAACAGGATCCTGAAATTCAGAAAATCAAGCAAGATTTAGCATCATCAAAGAGTGGAGAGTTCAGAATATCAGATAACGGGGTACTATATTTTGGTGACAGGTTATGTGTTCCAGATCAGGAGGAACTCAGAAGGAATATTTTAGATGAGGCTCACAAGACTCCGTACGCGATGCATCCTGGCTCCACCAAAATGTATCAGGACTTGAAGAAACATTTTTGGTGGCCTAGGATGAAGAGAGACATCGCGCGATATGTCAGCACCTGCCTAACCTGTCAGAGGGTTAAGGCAGAACATCAGAGACTAGGAGGAGTTTTGCAGTCTATCCAGATTCCAGAATGGAAGTGGGAAGATATTTCCATGGACTTCATAGTGGGATTACCCAGAACCACGAATGGTTTTGATACCATCTGGGTAATAGTCGACAGGTTGACTAAATCAGCCTACTTCTTAGCAATCAGGATATCCTACTCCATGGAACAGTTATCTCAGTTGTATCTCAAGGAGATCGTCAGATTACATGGAGTCCCACGAACCATTATCTCAGACAGAGATAGTAGGTTCACATCACACTTCTGGGAGTGTGTACAGTCAGCTTTGGGCACGAAGTTAAAGTTCAGCACGGCTTTCCATCCTCAGACAGATGGTCAGACGGAGCGGGTAAATCAAGTACTGGAAGATATGCTCCGAGCATGTGCCCTAGATTTCAAAGGAAGTTGGTGCAAATATCTGAGTCTAGCAGAATTTGCATACAACAACAGCTATCAGGCCACTATCGGTATGGCACCTTACGAGGCTCTCTATGGGCGGAGGTGTAGATCTCCAATCTGCTGGTATGAGAGTGGTGAACAGAAAGAACTAGAACTTCAGACAGATCTAGTGGCAGATACCACAGCAGCTATACAGCAGATCCGCCAGAGGATAGAGACAGCTCAGAGCCGCCAGAAAAACTATGCTGATATACGGCGAGAGTTTTCAGTTGGGGATTCAGTGTTCCTCAGAGTAGCTCCCATGAAGGGAGTAATGCGTTTTGGAAAGAAGGGCAAGCTAAGTCCCAGATATGTGGGACCATACCTTATCAGCAGAAGAGTGGGCAAGGTAGCATATGAGCTAGAGCTACCCCAGGAAATGTCAGCTGTCCACAATGTACTTCATGTCTCTATGCTGAAGAAGCATATCCCAGATGCCACCCAGGTGATTGAGCCCCAGTCGGTACAGATCCACGAAGACCTCAGCTATGACAGTCAGCCTATTCAGATAATAGACCGAGCAGTTAAGAAATTACGGAACAAGGAAGTACCATTAGTCAAAGTTATTTGGCACAGTCACACAGCAGAAGAGGCAACTTAGGAGACAGAGGCCAGCATGAGACAGAAGTACCCAGAGTTATTCTAAGTTCGAGGACGAACTTTTTATAAGGTATGGGGGATTGTAACGCCTGAAAATTCTCAAAACTATTTTAGAAATATTCTATGATTTTTCTGGAATATTAGGATATTTTTACAGAATTTTTTAGAGTAACGGAAGTAGTAAAAACAAATAGAAAATGAAAACGGCCTAAGCGGGAATTGAACCCGAGACCTATGGTTTACGGATAATTCTAGTAACCAGTTGAACCCAGCAGGGCCGTGCTGAAAGGAAAGGGAATCAATTTTATTTAAGTTGGAGTTGGGGCGAATTAGATCACTTAATTTAAATAAGAAATAATTAAGTGAAGGGTTATTTGGATCGTGATTTTTCCTCTCCTCAAAACCTCACCGCCGCCCACTTCTCCTCTCCTTCTCTCGGCGCCAACCACAAGAACAAGCAAGGGTTCTCTCCTAGGGCTTCAAGGGCACCTTCCGGCAACATCAAGGGCACAAGAACGTTCCCCTCCGCGAGAAGAACGCGTTGGAGCGAGGAGATTGTCGAAAGGATCGTCTCCACCAGAATTCTAGCGAATAGAGTTGTAAGAAAATTAGCGTACGAGGTAAGAAACCCCTCAGCTGCAGTATAAGTAGCTTCCGTGTGAATTCCATGTTTTAGTTTAGTAATATGTAGACTTTCGACACAAGGATGCGAATTAGTGCATACTAAGTGTTCGATTAAATTATTTAGCACAGAAAAATGCAACTTAGGCATTTTAATAGCTCAGTAAATGCAATAGAAGCATTTAAATAGTTTAGTTAGCCTTGCCACAGCATACATGGGACTACGGTCCAATGGGTGGGCACCCACAGTCGCCTCTAGGTTCAGATAACCTAGTAGAAGCAAGGTAAATTAATCAGCTATGATTCAGTATTTTATTTTCAGTAGTGGCACTGTACAGGATTAGATATCCATTGGGCTGGGCTCCCATAGTCGGTCCCTAGGTTTAGATAACCTAGTAAACCTTGCTAAATTCGGGATTTGCAACCCCGGGTTTAGTTGAGGATGCACGCATAGCATGTACAGATGCGGGGCCCATTAGCAGGATGATTATGTATTTTAATCTATTATATTATAGTTTTTCAAAACTCACAAAGATCAGTTATGTTAGTTGAGTTTGAATTCAGTTCCAGACTAGTTTAATTCATGTTCAGCTCAGTTTTCCTTGTTGTTACACATGATAGTTATGGTTAGCTTTGTATGCCATGTTTTGGTGTTCATGTTCAGCTTTTATTACACATGTTTAGATGATAGTATGCCATGACTAGCTTTGATTTCTATGTATGATAACATGCCATGTTTCAGTCTAATCAGTGCACTTTCAAACAGCATGTTTTAAAAGCATATTGCATCGAATGCATGTTTTAGTGAGGTAGATGATTTCTTACTAAGCTTTAAGCTTACAGATACTTTTTCCTTATACTGCAGATAAAGGTAAAGGGAAAATGGACTAGCGGAGGCTGGAGGACAATGCGATGAAGATGTGTGTGGAAGGAACTTGGAATAAAAGATCTTAGGGATCTAACAAGCTAGCTTTATTTATGCATTAGAACTTTCAGCAAAATTAGTTAACTGTTAGAACCTTATTATTCTACACATAGTACATTTGCATGCCATGAATTAGTGAATCATGCGTGATATCATGTTTAAAATGTTAGCTAATACATGTTAAAAATGTTTCTAGCTGTTATAGACGTGATGTGTATGAGTTGGGCACGAAATAGTGTTGAAACCCGGGGTTCCGATTCGAAATCGAACCCGGATCGATCTACGATCGATCGTAATTGTTAGCATCGGATCGGTCACCGACCGATCCGATGCCTCAGAGTATAAAGCTCACCGATCGGTCACCGACCGATCGCTGAGTTAATCGGATCGGCCGACCGATCACTCTGGATCGGTGCAGACCGATCCACCGCATACAATATAGCTTATGGATCGGCCACCGACCGATCCGAGTTTTCTCCGCAGATCGTCGGATCGATCATCGGATCCGACAGCCCAATCGATTCATGGATCGATTGAAATGTCTGATTACAGCTAGAAGGACATCCGAGAGGCATAGATTATCTTCCCTAGCATGTGTACAACTCCTAGGTACACCTAGAATATTAAGTTCAGGTTTTACAGTAATCAATTTAGTAAAATTTTAATCAATCCAGATTTCCACAATAGTAATTTAACACAGCATAATGTAGCGATCGGCCTCACAGCCTAGTCAGTAGAAGGCGGGTCGTTACACAGGTGCTTCTTCAAGACTTCATTTTCCTGGGTTAGGTTGGCCAATTTATGCGCCACACCTACCCCAATCGCCAGTGCTACAAGAAAAATGACATCAGAGGTGTTTGAAGTGAAAAGTAGAATGAAAGTCAAAGCATACCGTGGTTAGGTCGTAGGCATGCTCATCCGCTGTTTCCGCCATGTTGTTTTCATCCAGCTTGCTCGCGGCTTATTGCCAAGCCTCCATTAATTGGCCCCTCAATAATACTCAACCACTGATCGGAGGAGAAGTTGAGGGGGAAGTGATCGCCTCAGCAAATGGTACATCATAGTAGTCCAAAAATTGGTAGAGCCGCTTTGGCTCAATGTCGGGAGTTGGCGCAGGCATAGGCTTAGTAAGAGGGTGACTGGAAAAGCAGTAGGCTGCTGAGCAGATCGGCTGGGAGAGCCAATCGGCTGGGAAGTGACCTCTTGGATTGGACTGCTGGAAGGGAGAGCGGAGACGGATGGACTAGCGAACAAAGTTCGCTTGGAGGATTACGCTGGGGTCTCTTCCGGGACAAGCGTAAGATGGGGTGAGGGGACCATGATGGAGGACGCTCATCCCTCTAGAACTTGTATTAAAGGAGCGAGCAGGTGCCTCTGGTACCTCCTCTTCATTTGCACTACCACCTCATCATGTGGAGAATCTTCAGAAGTTGGAGAGGGTCGACCGGCAATTCCTCTAGTGCAACCACTTCACTGGTTACAATTGCTTAGCTGATAAATGCCCCGCCAGAAGGATCGGTCGGCTGCTGATCTTGCTCATCTAGTAACATTTGCTCTTGTCGGAGTAGCTCATCCTCTTGTAACTTAATATGCTCAATAGCTACAACCTCGAAGAAAGCCCCCATTGTATAAAACAAGAAAGATTTTAGTTAGTGATAACTTAATTGACAAGTCGATTAGCCTTACCAAAAGAACAACGAAGTGATGCCCGGATCGAGCTTCATTCAAACAAGTAGAGCAGGCCTTCCTTTAATAGCTTGGGAACCTTGAATTGCTCCCTCCCAACTTCTTGGAGTAGTAAATGAAGGCCAAGTTGAGTTTGAAATTCCCAAGGTCAGGGATAGGGGGAAGTTAGATCTCCACTCAATTGGCCAGGAGGCTGGTTCGGGCATTTGGATAAAAAAAATGAGATTTCCATCCCTTACTTGAGTAGAGCAATTCTTTGAAGAATACTATCTTAGAACGAGATTGGAACAAAAAAAACTTCTGGTTTTGATTGCTTAGGGTAAGAATACAGATAAAAATTATGGAAAGTTAGAGGAATGTCATATAAGTGAAACAAAATAAACATTCCGCACATAGTGCGAAATGCGTTTAGAGAGAGCTGTTGAAGTGGGATATCAAACTAATGACTTATTTCTGAAAGGAAGAAGGGGATTAGGAAACTCAAACCGGCTACCATCTAGTCCTTAAAAAAGTAACATGGCCTTCAGGTGGCCAATGAGGATAATCTTTAGGGGGGAGTTGGATATGGTACTGCTTGGAGTATATTGCAGACAGATCATTTCTTGGTCAGTGTTATTAAAATTTGAGCGGGTAAAAGAGTACCACGGAGCAAAAGATTCCTAGGTCATGGGGCAGTATAGGGAAAATAAAGAGAGAACAGAGGAGGAACTTACTGACAGTAAGGAACAAAGACGCGTCGATGGAAATGTAACGCCCGCCCCTTCTGCTAGGGCGGGGTTACGGGAAAACATACATGCATATTAATCTATTTCTAAAGCAGCGGAAGTATTTATTAATATATTCTCTTAAGTTTATAAATTATTTTTCTTTTTAACACCAATAACTAATTATCTAACCATTTATAATCATATGAGCATGTTAAGCGTAATTTGAAATTTAAAAAGTCATGATATCAATTTCCAACATAAGCATGAATAAGTATTATGTAATCATGCAAAACATTAACATAAGATAGACATAGTTCATATCAAGCATAAATTAACATAAGCAGATCTTTTTCCTTAGCCGAGCCACTACCACACACATCTCTTGCCCCTCCTGTTGCTCCCTTAGTTTATCCATCCTTTACCTTTATCTGCGGTACAAGGAAAATAACTATAAGCGCACAGGCTTAGTAAGATCCTTTCCTACCACAAAAATCATGTATCATAGCATAATCACATAAACATATAGCATGGAGACATAAACATCTAAAACATCATATCATGTAAAAGAGCATCATAACATATCATATCATTCTACAAACAAAACATCATGTCATATCATATCATAAAAGAGCATCATGCCATATCATATCATATCATATTGTAAAAGAGCATCATGTTATATCATATCATATCATAATGAGCATAATGTCATATAATATCATATCATAAAAGAGCATCATGTCATATCATATCATATCATATCATGAAAGTGCATCATGTCATATCATATCATAAAAGTATATGCAAGATGTCTTTCAAAAACATGCATCATGTCATGTGCAAGATGTCTTTGAAACAATATCATATAATACTTAAATATAATCTCAACATGAGGGTCCGGCTATGTATCACATAACATAAATGCGCGCAATCCCTAGGACGGGGTAGCTAATCCCGAACCTACTAGGGAACTAGGTCCGTACTACGCCCGTCGACCTAGGGGCGAACTAAGGAGCCCATCCCTTGGACACTAAGGTCCGGTACAAGCCACATAAAAAGTAAAGTAGCATGTCATATTTACTTATCATATCATGAAGAGTGCTCTTAGTCCCAACAATAGGGAAGTAACTCTTAGACCTTTACTTGTCATATCATAAAGAGTGCTCTTAGTCTCAACTAATAGGGAAGCATCTCCTAGGCCTTTACTTATCATATTATAAACCATGCATACTTGAGCATATAGCCCATCATAAGAGTCATTATCATGCATGATTCATAAGCATACATAAATGAGTGTATGACATATCATAGGGAAACATAATCATGCATGGGAAAAACATTTAACTAGCATCTCCTAATTCATATCATAGCATGTGAGACACATAGAAAATCATAATTAGGTTTCTAACCCTAATTCCATGAAGTGGCCGAAACATACATGGTATTGTCCTAGGTTACAAGTAACATAAAAGCATATGAACCCTAAACCAATTTCATAATACTTATCATAAAGAACATCATGAGCATGTTTAGTTTAAGTTCTAAGCTTCCTAGGTCTTTAAATCCTATTAAGGACGAAACTTGTCAAGCCTAACCCTAGGTTACAAGTAACATAAAAGCATGTGAACCCTAAACCAATTTCATAACACTTATCATAAAGAACATCATGAGCATGTTTAGTTTAGGTTTTGAACTTCCTAGGTCCTCTAATCTTGTTATGGCCGAAACTTTGCCAAGAATAAATCTAGGTTACAACAACATAAAAGCATATGAACCCTAAGCCAATTTCATAACATTTATCATAAGGAACATCATGAACATGTTTAGTTTAAGTTCTAAGCTTCCTAGGTCTTTTAATCTTGTTATGGCCGAAACTTGTCAAGCATGAATCTAGGTTACAAACAACATAAAAGCATGTGAACCCTAAACCAATTTCATATCATATATCACAAGGAACATCATGAACATATTTAGTTTAAGTTCTAAGCTTCCTAGGTCTTTTAATCTTGTTATGGCCGAAACTTGTCAAGCGTGAATCTAGGTTACAAACAACATAAAAGCATGTGAACCCTAAACCAATTTCATTTCACATATCATAAGGAACATCATGAACATGTTTAGTTTAGGTTCTAAGCTTCCTAGGTCTTTTAATCTTGTTATGGCCGAAACTTGTCAAGCATGAATCTAGGTTACAAACAACATAAAAACATGTGAACCCTAAATCAATTTCATATCATATATCATAAGGAACATAATGAGCATGTTTAGTTTAGGTTCTAGGCTTCTTAGGTCCTTTGATCTTGTTATGGTCGAATGTTTAAGGAGCATGAAACTAAGTCTAAGCAACATACAAGCATAAGAATATCAAGCTAACTTCATATCATATCATAAGGAAGAACCATGAGCATATTAGATTTGATTTTAAGCTTTCTTAAACCCTTATTATCATCATGGCCGAAACCCTAAAGTGGGATGCATCTAGGTTCCAAGCAACATGCAAGCATGAAAACATTAAGAAATCTTCATACCATATCATGAGGAAAGTCATGAGCATGATGAATTAAATTTTAAACTCTCCTAGGCCTTCATTTCTATCATGGCCGAAACCTACTAGGCATAGATCTAGGTTATAAGTAACATAAAAACATTAGAATTCTAAACATAACTCATAACCTAAGTTACATATCATAAGGGACATCATGTGTATGTTTAGTTAGGTCTTAAGCTTTTCTAGGTCTTCTTTTCATGCCTTGGCCGAAAGTTTAAAGAACATGAGCCTAAGTTCTAAGCAACGTACAAGCATAAGAACACTAAACTAATCTCCTATCCTAGGGTACATATATCATAAGAAACATAGTGAGCATGTTTAGTTTAGGTCTTACGCTTCCTTAAGTTCTTTTTTGTACTTTGGTGGCCGAACGTTTCAAGAAACAACCCTCGGTTTTTAAGCAATCTAAACTCATGGAAAAACACATGAACAACTTGTACCACAGGTGAGGGGATACTTACTTCCTCTTGCTTGGTTTTTCTTAAAAGAAGGTACCCTTATGAAGAGGAAGAAGAAAGCTTCTCCTCCTAGTTCTCCTTTTTGCTTCTCTTGCTTGTAAGGAGTAGATCTTGAGGACTCCTTCTTGTGGATTAGTTTTCTTAGGGAGAAAACCTTAGCTTGGATTCGGAAATGGAAGAGGGAAGAGTTCTAGGTCTCGGTGGAGGAGGAAGAAGGAGAAAGAAGAAGGAGGAAGAAGTAGCCAAACTTTCTTTCCCTTCTCTTCTCTCATTCCTATTTATTCTCAATGAGGATGAAAAATATCCCAATTCATCCCCTTGATTCCTCTATTCTCTCACCCTCTTCATTCCCACGAAAATGGAAAGAGGAAGGAGAAAAAGACAACTTGTCTTTGTCTTTTGCTTGCTTCTTCTCTTAACCAAGAGGAAGAGGAGGAAAGCTACTTGATTTTCTCTTGCTCCCTTACTTAATCGTACTCTTACTTTTAACTACAATTTCCATTCTTTGCTATTCATATATCATTCATGACTCTAGTGGTTATCATACACCAATTTAGCTTTATCTATTATGAGGGGTTCATGGTTCAAGCCTTAACTTCTCTTTCTTTTTATTTCTTTTTGGTTCTATTTCCATTTCCCTTTTATTCTAAAAGGGAATACCCATATGTATAGATTAAATATTTCGTGGGTGTTACAGTACCCCATACCTCATAGAAAGTTCGTCCTTGAACTTAGAATAGCGACATCAGGTGGCACAGGTCTTCCTGCTGAGTGCATCGACCACTTTGTTCGCTTTTCCTGGATGATAAAAGATCTCGCAGTCATAGTCCTTGACTAGCTCGAGCCATCTGCGTTGTCTCACATTCAGGTCTTTCTGTGTGAAGAAATATTTCAGACTCTGGTGGTCGATATAAATCTTACACTGGGCTCCATATAAATAGTCTCCATGTTTTGAGAGCAAAGACCACGGCTGCTAGTTCTAGGTCATGAGTAGGGTAATTCCTTTCATGCTCTTTGAATTGTCTAGAGGCGTAGGCAATGACCTTGCCGTCTTGCATGAGTACAGCTCCAAGTCCTAATATGGAAGCATCGCTGTACATATCGAAGCCTTTGTCACTTTCCAGAAGAGTAAGGATCGGAGCACTGGTCAGTCTCCTTTTCAATTCTGTGAAACTCTTCTCGCAGTCATCCGTCCATTCATACTTTTTATTCTTCTTGGTGAGAATGGTCATAGGGGCTGCAATTTTGGAGAAGCCCTCTACAAACTTCCTGTAGTAGCCTGCTAGCCCGAGAAAACTTCTGATTTCACCGGCATTCTTTGGCCTGCTCCAGTTACTTACAGCTTCGATCTTGTTCGGATCTACCATTACTCCGTCCTTGGAGATAATATGACCCAAGAATGATACTCGATCGAGCCAGAACTCGCATTTGGAGAACTTTGCATATAGTTGTTTCTCTCGAAGAATCTGTAGTACGGTATTCAGGTGTTCAACATGCTCTTCTTGGGTTCTTGAATAGATGAGGATATCGTCAATGAAGACGATCACAAATTTATCGAGATATGCCGTAAACACCTGATTCATTAGATCCATAAATACAGCAGGAGCATTTGTCACTCTGAAGGGCATAACTATAAACTTATAGTGTCCGTATCTCGTTTGAAACGCCGTCTTCGGTATATCATCCTGTTTCACTTTCACTTGATGATAGCCGGACCTTAGGTCAATCTTAGAGAAGACGGTTGCACCCTTTAACTGGTCGAACAGGTCGTCGATCCGTGGAAGAGGGTACCTGTTCTTGATTGTCACATAATTCAGCGCTCGGTAGTCTATACACATTCGCATAGACCCATCCTTCTTTTTCACAAACAGTACTGGAGCTCCCCATGGAGAGTGACTCGGGCGAATAAGTCCCTTGTCGAGTAACTCTAGTAGTTGTCCCTGAAGTTCCTTCAACTCAGCCGGCGCCATACGATAAGGTGCTTTAGAGATCAGTTTAGTACCAGGAACCAATTCGATCTCAAATTCTATTTCTCTATCGGGGGCTAACCCTGGTAGCTCATCAGGAAACACCTCCGGATAGTTGCATACCACCCTGACATCTTCTAACTTTTGGTCCTTGGTTTGACTTGTTTCGACCACGTGTGCTAGAAATCCAGTACATCCCTTATCTAACATCTTTTGTGCCTTTATGGTTGATAAGAATCTCTCAGTTTCTTTCCTTGGTTCCCCAACAAATTCGAATATCGGTTCAGCTTCAGGTCGGAAAACTACTTTTCTTTTATGAAAATCGATCGAAGCACCGTAATTGCTCAGGAAATTCATGTCCAATATACTATCATAATCCTGCATGTCAAGTACTATCAGATCACAGTAGAGTTCTCTGCCTGCGATTCTGATGGGCACGGCCCGCAGCATATGAGTAGATGGCATTACTTCTCCCGAAGGCAAGGTTGTTAAGAATTTCCCATTTAAGGCTTGTGGTGGCATCTCTAACTTCTCCATGAAGGGTGTAGAGACAAACGAATGTGTCGCCCCAGTATCAAATAACACCGTAGCATACTGACTAAAAATAGGTAGCTGACCTGTGACAACTGTAGAAGCACTCGCCACATCCTCTTTGGTGAGAGAGAAAACCCTGGCATTCGTCGTAACTGGCGGAGCTTCCAATCTCCCTTGGCTAATCAGAGTCCCTTCTATGGCAGCTTGCATCTGGTGTAGCTGTGAGGGGGCACTCCTGTTCTGGTTATACTACTGGGATGGTGCCTGGGACTGGATAGGGCAGTCTCTGGCCATATGTCCTTCCCGTCCGCAACTGTAACACTTTCTCGTACCCTTGTGGCATACCCCGGAATGTTGCTTCCCACAAGTGGTACACTGAGGGTACTTAGGTTGCTTATTCGCTGGACCTCCTTTAGTGTTGTTCCATTGCTTTCTTTTTCCATTAGGGTTTCCTTTCCAGCTTGCTCTGGTACCTTGAGGTTTCTGTCCTTCTGTCTGTGCTTGATTCTTACTCTCGTTCATCGCCTTCTGATAGTGTTCGGTGATCAGGGCACTGCTGACCAGTTCTTCTGTAGTTTGCAGTCTATTAATTCCGCCGGCCACATTCAAAGCTATCTCGGGTCAGAGCATCTTCAGCATCAGTCTGACCCTTTCTCTTTCCGTGCTGACCAACTCTGGGCAGAGGCGTGCGAGACGTTTGAAGCGCTTCACTGCTTCGTTAACTGATAAGTCACCTTGTCGGAACTCGGTGAACTCGTCGTAACGCCGGTTTGTTACCCGCATATGGAAAAACTCCTCGAAGAACTCTGCTTCGAAGTCCGCCCAGTTCATCTAATTAACTTGTCTCTTGATCTTAACCCTTTCCCACCACATTCTTGCGTCTCCAGAAAAGCAAAATGACACGCACTTGATCTTTTCCGGTACGGGCCAGTCCAGCAGTTCCACTATACTTTCCACCGTCTTGAACTAGGCTTGGGCGTCCCATGGCTCACAAGTACCCGCGAAGTTCTCCGGCTTCAACCTTAGCCACTGTATTAAGTAAGTCTCATGTCGGACCACTGGGGCAGGGGCTATCGATGGTACTGGTGCAGCTGTAGGTATGACGGGCAATGTATTTTGATTTGTTGGTGGGGTGACAGGGTTTCCTTGCTGATTCATCAAAGCAGTGATTACTTGTTGTTGTTCCGTGATCTGACGCTGGAGGTCTGTGACTACCTGTGTCAGATCTGGTGGAGTCACTGTCTCATCGGTCCTGTTACCGCGTCTTCTAGCCATATCCATCTTCATAAATGACAATAAGGCTAGCATAAGTCCATGGTCATCCCTACTTATATCCATGCATATTAAAACATCGCTTACCATACATAAAGGCAATTCATATCAGTTATACTTATGTTCATGCATACTAAAAGCATTTCTTATCATGCATAAAGAAAATAGAGTAAGTACAGAGATTCTTACATGGAGCGGCAGGATGGAGGCTTGATGTGTGTGTAGCGGGAAGGCTAACCTGGCTCTGATACCAACTTGTAACGCCCGCCCCTTCTGCTAGGGCGGGGTTACGGGAAAACATACATGCATATTAATCTATTTCTAAAGCAGCGGAAGTATTTATTAATATATTATCTTAAGTTTATAAATTATTTTTCTTTTTAACACCAATAACTAATTATCTAACCATTTATGATCATATGAGCATGTTAAGCATAATTTGAAATTTAAAAAGTCATGATATCAATTCCCAACATAAGCATGAATAAGTATTATGTAATCATGCAAAACATTAACATAAGATAGACATAGGTCATATTAAGCATAAATTAACATAAGCAGATCTTTTTCCTTAGCCGAGCCACTACCACACACATCTCTTGCCCCTCCTGCTGCTCTCTTAGTTTATCCATCCTTTACCTTTATCTGCGGTACAAGGAAAATAACTATAAGCGCACAGGCTTAGTAAGATCCTTTCCTACTCACAAAAACCATGTATCATAGCATAATCACATAAACATATAGCATGGAGACATAAACATCTAAAACATCATATCATGTAAAAGAGCATCATAACATATCATATCATTCTACAAACAAAACATCATGTCATATCATATCATAAAAGAGCATCATGTCATATCATATCATATCGTAAAAGAGCATCATGTTATATCATATCATATCATAATGAGCATCATGTCATATCATATCATATCATATCATAAAAGAGCATCATGTCATATCATATCATATCATATCATATCATGAAAGTGCATCATGTCATATCATATCATAAAAGTATATGCAAGATGTCTTTCAAAAACATGTGTTATGTCATGTGCAAGATGTCTTTGAAACAATATCATATAATACTTAAATATAATCTCAACATGAGGGCCCAGCTATGTACCACATAACATAAATGCGCGCAATACCTAGGACGGGGTAGTTAATCCCGAACCTACTAGGGAACTAGGTCCGTACTACGTCCGTCGACCTAGGGGCGAACTAAGGAGCCTATCCCTTGGACACTAAGGTCCGGTACAAGCCACATAAAAAGTAAAGTAGCATGTCATATTTACTTATCATATCATGAAGAGTGCTCTTAGTCCCAACTAATAGGGAAGTAACTCTTAGGCCTTTACTTGTCATATCATAAAGAGTACTCTTAGTCCCAACTAATAGGGAAGCATCTCCTAGGCCTTTAATTATCATATCATAATGCATGCATACTTGAGCATATAACCCATCATAAGAGTCATTATCATGCATGATTCATAAGCATATATAAATGAGCGTATGACATATCATAGGGAAACATAATCATGCATGGGAAAAACATTTAACTAGCATCTCCTAATTCATATCATAGCATGTGAGACACATAGAAAATCATAATTAGGTTTCTAACCCTAATTCCATGAAGTGGCCGAAACATGCAAGGTATTGTCCTAGGTTACAAGTAACATAAAAGCATATGAACCCTAAACCAATTTCATAATACTTATCATAAAGAACATCATGAGCATGTTTAGTTTAGGTTCTAAGCTTCCTAGGTCTTTAAATCCTATTATGGCCGAAACTTGCCAAGCCTAACCCTAGGTTACAAGTAACATAAAAGCATGTGGACCCTAAACCAATTTCACAACACTTATCATAAAGAACATCATGAGCATGTTTAGTTTAGGTTTTGAACTTCCTAGGTCCTTTAATCTTGTTATGGCCGAAACTTTGCCAAGCATAAATCTAGGTTACAACAACATAAAAGCATATGAACCCTAAGCCAATTTCATAACATTTATCATAAGGAACATCATGAACATGTTTAGTTTAAGTTCTAAGATTCCTAGGTCTTTTAATCTTGTTATGGCCGAAACTTGTCAAGCATGAATCTAGGTTACAAACAACATAAAAGCATGTGAACCCTAAACCAATTTCATATCATATATCACAAGGAACATCATGAACATGTTTAGTTTAAGTTCTAAGCTTCCTAGGTCTTTTAATCTTGTTATGGCAGAAACTTGTCAAGCGTGAATCTAGGTTACAAACAACATAAAAGCATGTGAACCCTAAACCAATTTCATATCACATATCATAAGGAACATCATGAACATGTTTAGTTTAGGTTCTAAGCTTCCTAGGTATTTTAATCTTGTTATGGCCAAAACTTGTCAAGCATGAATCTAGGTTACAAACAACATAAAAGCATGTGAACCCTAAATCAATTTCATATCATATATCATAAGGAACATGTTTAGTTTAGGTTCTAGGCTTCCTAGGTCCTTTGATCTTGTTATGGCCGAATGTTTAAGGAGCATGAAACTAAGTCTAAGCAACATACAAGCATAAGAATATCAAGCTAACTTCATATCATATCATAAGGAAGAACCATGAGCATATTAGATTTGATTTTAAGCTTTCTTAAACCCTTATTATCATCATGGCCGAAACCCTAAAGTGGGATGCATCTAGGTTCCAAGCAACATGCAAGCATGAAAACACTAAGAAATCTTCATACCATATCATGAGGAAAGTCATGAGCATGATGAATTAAATTTTAAACTCTCCTAGGCCTTCATTTATATCATGGCCGAAACCTACTAGGCATAGATCTAGGTTATATGTAACATAAAATTATTAGAATTCTAAACATAACTCATAACCTAAGTTACATATCATAAGGGACATCATGTGCATGTTTAGTTAGGTCTTAAGCTTTTCTAGGTCTTCTTTTCATGCCTTGGCCGAAAGTTTAAAGAACATGAACCTAAGTTCTAAGCAACGTACAAGCATAAGAACACTAAACTAATCTCCTATCCTAGGGTACATATATCATAAGAAACATAGTGAGCATGTTTAGTTTAGGTCTTAAGCTTCCTTAAGTTCTTTTTTGTACTTTGGTGGCCGAACGTTTCAAGAAACAGCCCTAGGTTTTTAAGCAATCTAAACTCATGGAAAAACACATGAACAACTTGTACCACAGGTGAGGGGATACTTACTTCCTCTTGCTTGGTTTTTCTTAAAAGAAGGTACCCTTGTGAAGAGGAAGAAGAAAGCTTCTCCTCCTAGTGCTCCTTTTTGCTTCTCTTGCTTGTAAGGAGTAGATCTTGAGGACTCCTTCGTGTGGATTAGTTTTCTTAGGGAGAAAACCTTATCTTGGATTCGGAAATGGAAGAGGGAAGAGTTCTAGGATTCGGTGGAGGAGGAAGAAGGAGAAAGAAGGGAGGAGGAAGAAGAAGGAGGAAGAAGTAGCCAAATTTTCTTTCCCTTCTCTTCTCTCATTCCTATTTATTCTCAATGAGGATGAAAAATGTCCCAATTCATCCCCTTGATTCCTCTATTCTCTCACCCTCTTCATTCCCACGAAAATGGAAAGAGGAAGGAGAAAAAGACAACTTGTCTTTGTCTTTTACTTGCTTCTTCTCTTAACCAAGAGGAAGAGGAGGAAAGCTACTTGATTTTCTCTTGCTCCCTTACTTAATCATACTCTTTCTTTTAACTACAATTTCCATTCTTTGCTATTCATATATCATTCATGACTCTAGTGGTTATCATACACCAATTTAGCTTTATCTATTATGAGGGGTTCATGGTTCAAGCCTTAACTTCTCTTTCTTTTTATTTCTTTTTGGTTCTATTTCCATTTCCCTTTTATTCTAAAAGGGAATACCCATATGTATAGCTTAAATATTTCGTGGGTGTTATAGGAAATGACCAGAGAGAAGGATGAACAAGATGAAGCGCAAAGTAATTAGTCTCTGCATCACTTAGGGATTTTTAAACATAAGGAACAGGATGTGGTTCCATCACAACTGTTTAATCAAAACAGCATGCTCATTCGTTATCGTTGATTTAAAAAGGGAGGAGTGTTGTTGATCCGTACAAAAAGGTGTGCATCAGATGTCACTTCAAAGAATGTGTTAGTGGTGTTGGTTGTTACTCGGAATATCGTACCGGTTCCCTTGTACAAAATTTTTGTACAAGTCCTGAACTTTTCTAATAACCTATTGTGTTCTTTAAAAATTAAATATGGAATCGCAAACAGAACTTAACATTATTGATTCCAAATTTAACTTATCTGTTCTTAGAGGTTTAGACTTGGATCGCAAACGATACTTAACATTATTGATCCAAATCCACCCATGTTACAAATTCGATTAAATATTTATTTCAAAGATCGGTTCCCAGGTCAAACATGGCAAGACACTTGGCCTTCTTGGGTATGAGAACATCTACCACTGCCTCGACAAAGCCTTTCAAAGAAATTTAATATTTAATCTCCTTATAGTAACCCTAGATTTAACCAAAAAGAACAATCGAATCACAAGATCAAAAAATAAAGAAACACAAATTCAAATCACAAATCCGAAACCTAGAATCACTAGCCTCTTGTGTTTAGTATTTCAAGATCTAAACAAAAAGGATGAACTAGTTATGATGCAGAAACTAATAACTAGTTATACCTTTTGTAGCTTATAGACCTCACGATCTTCTATCGTATTCCTCTTCTTATCTCAGACGTCATGTGGGCGACGATCTACCGAAACGAGAATCCACCCAAGCTTCCTTCTTCTCCAAGCATGTTTCGGCCACAATCAATCAACTCCTTGAGATGAAGAACTTCGGCTACCAACCAAGCTCCAAGGGATGCAAGAAACAAAGCCTCTTATCTCTTCTTCTTCCTCTAGCAAAATCCAGCCACCACCAAGCTCCTTGAGATGAAGATGCCTCCGGCCACACAAGGAAGAAGAATAGGAGAAGAGAAGGGAGAGAGGGCCGGCCACCAACCAAGGAATAGAAGAGATATTGTTGTGTAAGGTGAGGCACCTCTACCATCTCTTTTATATTCCTTGGCTTTGGCAAATAAGGAAAGTTTAATAAATAAAACTTCCTTATATTCTTTGCCAATGTTTAAGAAGGAAAAATTTATTTAAAATTTCCTTTTTAAACTCTTAATGGTCGGCCACCTTATTCCCTCCAAATAAGGAAAGTTTCAATCATAAAATTAAAATTCCTAATTTGTTTACGGAAATTTTAAAATAAAAATTTCTCTTTAAAAACTTCACTTCATGGTTGGTTATAAAAGGAAACTTTTATAAATTAAAATTTCTCTATTAAAACATATGGATGATTACAAAAAAGAAAGTTTTCTCTAAAATTAAAATCTTCCTTTTAACTATAAATAAGGAAAGATATCAAACTTTTCTGTTAATCCTTTGTAGAAAACTATAAAAGGAAAAATTTAATCTTCAAACTCTCTTTTAAATCATGGCTTCCACATAAGAAAAAATTTCAAAAAATAAGATCCCTTTTATTTTATTGTGGTCGGCCACCTAAGCTTGGATTCAAGCTAGGGTCGGCCACCTAATGAAACCAACTCACCTTGGTTTGGCTGGCCCTAGCTTGGGCTCCAAGGTAGGCTTGGTAGGCCACCTTAAGGTGGGTATATGTGGGTATAATACTTTATAAATAAGAGGTTACGATAAGAATCGAGAGGAGGAATTGGTTTTGGTCTCCCGATGAACTTGAGCTTCCCGTGTTCGCCCCGAACACCCAACTCGAGTTCATCAATAATAACTGATACCACTAAAGAGTTATTATTGAACTACCGCACCAATCCCATATTACTATATGTGCTCCTTCTTATCATGAGTGTGTTCATCTTCCTGTGTTTAAGATGTCGAATGTCCACTAATTAAATGAGTTACTGATAACTCACTTTAATTAATATCTTAATCCAAGAGTAGTATCACTCAACTTTATTGTCATGTCGGACTAAGTCCACCTGCAGGGTTTACATGACAATCTTTATGAGCTCCCCTTGGGGACATTATCAACCTAGATTACTAGGACATAGTTTCATTCTATAATCAACAACACACCATATAAATAATATCATTTCCCAACTTATCGGGCCTATTAATTTATCAAACTAAATCACACCTTTTAATAAATTAAATAAATGAATATTAAGTATATGTGCTTGTTATTATATCATGATTAAGAGCACACACTTCCATAATAACAAAGGTCTTGTTCTTTTATTCAGTCAGTATAAAAAGAATTTACTTTAAATGGTCCAGCTCAATACATTCTGAGTGTACTAGTGTAATTTTATAGTCAAGATAAACTAATACCAAATTACACTACGACTATTCCAATGGTTTGTTCCTATTCATCTTAGTCGTGAGCAACTGTTTATAATTTATAAAAAACTGATAACATGATCTTCTATGTGTGACACAACACACTATGTTATCTACAATATAAATTAATTGAACAACTACACTTAGCTTATAAATGTAGATATTTGACCAATATGATTCTTATTTCTAAGTAAATATTTATACAAAAGCTAGGCTTTTAGTATACATTCCAACAATCTCCCACTTATACTAAAAGATTATGCTGCCATATATCCTGTCATACATCTAATTCCCAACCCTTCAACATGTCCATCAAAAGCTCTTGTCTTAAGTGTTGGGTTTTTCGGGCCGCAAAAACCGCTTTTTGCGTTGCGGAAACCCCGAATCCCATGCCACCGGATCCGTGCGAAGTTATAAAACAAAAATTTTCTACGTGTACGAGTTTCTCTAACCTAGATCTACACTAGATCTATAAAAAAAAAAAAGATTACCCTTGATGCGAAGCCCTTCGCAAATCCCGCTCGTCCAAGGTTCGCCGGATCTCAAGGTTGTCAAGTGTACAACCCTCTATGTGTATCCACACGAACAAATCGATGGAGGGAACCTCTAAAGATGTGCTAGCAACCTTAGAGGATCAGCAATGGTGGAGGAGAGGGAGAGAAGAAAGGAAGAGAGGAAGAAGAAGGAGGTTACCAAAACCAAATGAAACTCACACTTGTGAAATTAAGTGGCCAACCACCTTTTGAGGCTTATAAACCTCCATGGGATTTCAAGAGTCACAACTCTTGATCTCCCTCATGAGGTGGCACACACATGTGCTAGCCTTGATGATGTGGCACATTATCATTAGTCTACTTAATGTCAACTCATAAATGAGGTGGCAATGGTCAAGTCAAACTTAACCTTTCATCTTCCTCTCAAGTCAAGTCAAACTTGACCACTTCTCTCCCATGGTTGATCAAATCTAACCATTGGTTCAAGTCAATTTTAATTTAATGAATCTCTATTCATTGAATTAAATTGGCTCAATGAGTCCAAGTCCAAATTAGTCTCATTTAACACATGAACCAAATTGAGTCCAACTCAATTAGTTTACTTTGGATTACTCTTAATCCAATTTGGTTCATCACATGAACCTAATCCTCTTGGTTCATCAAATGAACCTAATCTCCATCTACTTGCCCTTTGTGTGTGACCCTATAGGTTCTTGTAACGTTGGCAATGTTCCTAAACCCATTTAGAAGCATAGGTAATGAGCGGTATCTAGAAATGCATCATTACTACTCAAGTTACAAGAATATTGAGATCCAACATCACCTTGTGACTACTAATTGTGACCCCTCACAATATATAACAATGTCCTTCTATCCTAGACATCTAGATTGATCAATGTGAGGCATAGACCGTGTCATCCTCTAATCAATCTAAATCTTGAACTCCAAGTAAACTCACTCAATCAAATGAGCTCAACATCTCATATTGACTCATTTGGGCATGATCATGCACTTAGTGGTCTCACTCTATCAAGAATAATGATGTCACTCCCATCATATAGGAGGGATAGATCTCATCTACATCACTCACATCCCTCCGCATAATTTGTTACATACCCAGTAATCGCCTTTATAGTCTACCCAGTTACGGGTGACGTTTGACGAAGCCAAAGTATGCAACTCATTATGTAGGGAACCATGGTGACTTCAGGTCCAAAGACTAATAGTCATACTAATAGCCACATGAGAAAGTATATGACACTCATATAACGATCCATGATACTTTCTCATGGCGGGTCATTCAATATACATTCTCCAATGCATACCCATGTGTCAACTTGATATCTCTATATCCATGACTTGTGAGATCAAGTCATCGAGTTTACCTACATGCTAGTCTCGTCGCATTAACATTGTCCCTGAATGTTAATACTTGATTAGGAATGATTAAGAGTAGTGTTTCCTATATCATCTCACTATCGATTCAACCAATCGATTGATATAGGTAAGAACATTCTACTCAAGGACGCTATTATACTTAGTTATTTGGCACCAATACAAGTAAGTATAATAACCATAAACAAATGCCTTTATATACATAAGAAATATGATACAATGAGTCCATACAACAATCATCAAATGATTGGCTCTAGGGCTCTAACTAACAATCTCCCACTAGCACTAGTGTCAATCAGTGTAGGCTCTAAGGCCTAATGACCTAGTGTGACCATCATGCTTTCTCTGTGCCAAAGCCTTGGTCAAGGGATCTGCGATGTTAGCCTCTGTGGATACTCTGCAAATCTTCACATCTCCTCTATCGATAATCTCTCGAATGAGATGGAAGCGCCGTAGTATGTGTTTGGTCCGCTGGTGTGAACGAGGTTCCTTAGCCTGCGCAATTGCTCCATTGTTGTCACAATAGAGCTCTACAGGATCAGCTATGCTAGGAACCACTCCAAGCTCAGTAATGAACTTGCGGATCCAAACTGCCTCCTTTGCTGCTTCTGATGCAGCAATATACTCGGCCTCTATTGTAGAATCAGTAACTGTGTCCTGCTTCGAACTCTTCCAGCTCACAGCACCACCATTTATGCAAAACATGAACCCTGACTGCGATCGATAGTCATCCAGATCAGTTTGGAAGCTAGCATCACTGTAACCCTTTACAGCTAGCTCGTCATCGCCTACATATATCAAGAAATATTCTTTAATCCTTCTCAAGTACTTAAGAATATTATTGACTGCTATCCAGTGACTTTCACCTGGATCTGACTGGTATCTGCTCCTCATGCTCAAATGAGGTTCCTATTCATCTTAGTCGTGAGCAACTGTTTATAATTTATAAAAAACTGATAACATGATCTTCTATGTGTGACACCACACACCATGTTATCTACAATATAAATTAATTGAACAACTACACTTAGCTTATAAATATAGATATTTGACCAATATGATTCTTATTTCTAAGTAAATATTTATACAAAAGCTAGGCTTTTAGTATACATTCCAACAATCTCCCACTTATACTAAAAGACTATGTTGCCATATACCCTGCCATACATCTGATTCTCAACCCTTCAACATGTCCATCAAAAGCTCTTGTCTTAAGGGCCTTAGTGAAAGGATCTCCCAAGTTATCACCTGATGCAATTTAGGCGGCAACAACTTCTCCTCGTTATACAATGTCTCGTATTGGGTGGTACTGCGCTCTATTGTGTTTACTTGCCTTATGGACTTATGGTTTCTTTGAGTTTGCTACTCCGCCACTATTATTACAATAAATTGTAATAATTTTTGGGCAAACTAGAAATCATGTCTAAGTCCATCATGAAGTTTCTAAGCCATATAACTTCTATGGTTGCCTCAGAGACTGCTACATACTCAGCTTCTATGGTGGAGTCTGAAAAACATCTATGCTTAACACTCCTCCATTGTTATGGGTTTACCTCCTAAAGTAAACACAAAACTCCGAAGTCGACTTACTATTATTGTCCCTATCTGATTGGAAGTCAAAATATGTGTAACCCATAGGGATCAAATCATCTACCTTGAAAACTAGCATATAATCTCTAGTCCTTCTCAGGTACTTTAATATATGCTTTATGACAGTTCAGTATCCCAGTCCTGGGTTACTTTAATATCTGATAATCATGCTCACAGCAAAATAGATATCTGGTCTCATTAACAACATATCATACATTAGGCTTCTTACAGCTGCAGCATAAGGAACTGCCTTCTATCTCTTTTGATGTTTTCGGAGACATCTCTTTAGATAAAGCTACTCAATGCCTGAAAGATAGAAAAACCTTTCATGGCATCTTGCATACTAAAACGAGCTAGGATAGTATTGATATATGAAGCTTGGGATAAGCACAACATTCTTTTCTTGCGATCCCTTATTACTTTGATCCTGAGAATATGTGCGTATTCTCCCAAGTCCTTCATATCGAATTGCTTGGACAACCATACCCTTACTTCCGACAACATTTTGATACTATTTTCAACTATCAAAAATGTCATCTACGTATAGTACAATAAATACCACCACGTTTCTATCACACTTCTTGTATACACAAGACTCATCAGAAATCCATACCGGATATTCCAAGATCTTGAAACTTGCTTCAGTCCATAAATAGATCGATTGAGCTTACATACAAGATGCTCTTTGCCCTTTTCAATGATCCCCTCTAGTTGCTTCATATGGATGCTTTCTTCAAGACTTCCATTAAGAAAAGTTGTCTTGACAACCACTTGCTAAATCTCATAATCCGTATGAGCGGCAATAGATAAAAGAATCCGGATAGACTTAAGCATGGCTACTGGCGAAAAGGTTTCCTTTTTTAACAAGCCTTGCTTTGAAAGTTTCCACCTTCCGGTTTGTCCCTCTTTTTCTATTGTAGGTATATTTACACTTAATGACTTTTACATCATTTGGTAGTTCTACAAGCTCCCAGCCATCATTAGAATACATAGATTCTACTTTTATATTCATTGCTCTTTGTCAAGATGCTGCATCTTTATCTTAGAGCGCTTCGTCATATGTTCGGGAATTAGGTTCATGTTTACCAGGGATCTAGTCCAAAGACTTTCCCAAAATATGAATCTTTCAGGTTGCCTAACAACCCTCCCACTACGACGAGACACTGTCTGTAATTGTGTATCATTTGTGACTCGTGTTGCAGTTTCTTGTGGTATCTCATCTTGTACTGTTGGTACTAGATTAGACGTGCCCCTTATTATTTCCTTAAGAACAAATTTACTCATGAGTTTGTGGTTCATTACATAGTCCTCTTCTAAAAATCGGGCATTGATGCTAACAATGACTTTCTGATTTTTTTTTAATACTATAAAACCTCCTTTCGTTTCTCTAGGATAACCCATAAACAAGTGAACTCCTGTTCATAAATCCAACTTATCAGTGTCTCCCTTCAGCATATGTGCTGGACTACCCCAAATTCGAATATGCTTCAGACTAGACTTACGCCCATTCTACAATTCTATGGGAGTAGAGGGTTCTGACTTAGAAGGTACTATGTTCACTTCCGTTTCCAGAGTATATCCCTCAAATGAATTTGGTAATTCTAAATAACTCATCATTGATCTAACCATTTCCATAAGAGTCTTATCCCTTCGTTCTGCCACACCATTCTGTTAGGGTGTACCAGGTGCAGTTAGTTGGGATTGAATCCCGACTTCTGATAAGTGACTCCTAAACTCTCTTAAGAGGTATGCCACGTTAGTGTCGACGTATACAAAATCAAACATTTGTAAGAGGAGGGTCTTACCTATTAATTATCTTATCAACCTAACTTTATGACAATTATAATTAATAGCTGATTTTTTTTTGGTCACACAAATAATAGCAGTGACTCCGCTGGGGAGGATATTATTAAATGTGTCTAAGTGTATACCATTACTTGATTACTTATAGGATTGTGCTCCTTCACCTAGAGAAGATCACACAAACCTAAATAATTTCCTATAATTACCCATAAAGGAAGTTTGATCTAGTGATCCACAATCATACTCATCCGTTGTGGAGGAAAGCACTCAGAGCCAACACGCAAGTTTGAATGCATCACCTACAAACCAGTAATTATGAAGGAAGTTTGATCTAGTGATCCCCAAACAAACTCATCCATTGTGGAGGAAGGCACTCAAAGCCAACACGTAAATTTGAATACATCACCTACAAACCAGTAATCATTTATAAAGGAAGTTTGATCTAGTGATCCGCAAACAAACTTATCCGTTGTGGAGAAAGACACTCAGAGCCAACACGCAAGTTTGAATGCATCACCTACAAACCAGTAATTATGAAGGAAGTTTGATTTAGTGATCCACAAACAAACTCATCCGTTGTGAAGGAAAGCACTCAAAGCCAACAAGCAAGTTTGAATGCATCACCTACAAACCAGTAATTATTCATAAAGGAAGTTTGATCTAGTGATCCGCAAACAAACTCATCTGTTGTGGAGGAAGGTACTCAGAGCCAACACACAAGTTTGTTGCATCACTTACAAACCAGTAACAGAGACCGTGAAATTTATTTATAAATCTCTCTCCCACTTAGTTTATAAATCCTTCATAGTTTGTTCTCGCCATATTTGCCAGCTCAAAGTCTTTGCTCAATCAACTTCACAGCCACCTGCCCAGCGCGCCATCTCTTAAACTTTTAAACAGGATCAACCGATTTTGGGTATGGTATACCATTTACATTCAAATTTTGTTATCGGTACGATATACTGAATATAAAACTATTAAATTGAATATTGATATTGTATCAAAACTTTTTTATACGATATAATACTGTACCAAAATTTTTAATATACTAGATTTTTTATATAATTTGATATATTTTGATACCATATGTCCAATGTATTAAAATTTTTGATATTTTTTCCACCCTCCTATCCTTGCTATGGAATAGTGTTGCAAGCTATTTTATTAAAAAAAATGCCTATATTGTGAAATGGGTCTTGTTTAATTAAGAAAAGCATACTTGTTCATGCAGTGTGTCCTTACCTTTGCACTAAAGCAAGGAACAACTCTTGGGCTGCTTAACGTCTACAACTCTCGCGATCAGCTCCTCACATATGGATTTATTCCGCCTCCTCACTCTCCTCGCCGGCCTTTCTTCCCTGAGCTTGCTCAGCCTGGTGGTGCTCAAGAAATGGCACCGGCAGCAGATGATCGCCGACAGGCTCCGGCGTGTCGGAGAGGCCCTGGAGCAGGCGGAGGAGCGGCTGGTGAGGTTCCAAGAGAGGCACGACCGAATCCTGTTCCAGATCAATTCGCATTACCTGTGTCACAGGGAGATGGAGGCGGCGCTGCTTAGGGCTGAGAGAGCCATGGAGGAGGCTCTCCAGTTCTGCGCCCAGCTCCGCCGCATGCAGATGAAGCTCCTGACGCTGTACTCTACCGCCGCCGGCTGCCTCGGTGATCAGTTCACAGTCGGTTCTTGTATCGAGGAGTAAAGGATTTGACGTCCCTTTTAATTGCTATTTGATGGATGCACTATGTGGTGGATTATTTCATTTCTAAAATGGAGAAAATAGATATCATTCAATCGAATCGACAATTGTACTCCACTTGTCAATTCATGCTCAGAATAGAAGCGGCCCCCAGGGGCTGGATCAGTTGGTAAGTGGCTGGGAAGTTGTACCATGAAGCAGCAGGTTCGAGTGTCGACGGTTGCAATGTGGGATAATATCCCCGTCTGTCGGCTTAAAGCCTCGAACCCCCAGCCACTTGTCAACCCAGCATTCACCCTGATTAACCCTCCTCTTACATCACCATGGGACAGGCGTAGGGGGCCGTCGGGGCGGCGGATTCCGCCTTTTGTACCATGCTCAGAATAGAAGCGTAAATGAGAAAACTTGATGCTCCGTCACCACAATTTTTTCTCGATTTTAAAAAAATAAAAAACTGAGTTTAAATAAAAATGAAGTTTGCACATCAACAAAACATCTCTAATATTAGCCGCGAGGCATTGGAGGAGCTAGCTCCTTTGGCTCGCCCCATGGCACGAATCCATGTACTCACACATCACTAAATGGACGACATTTTATATATGACTTGTGCAGCCTCCTGTTGCAACTTGAATTGTAAAACTGTGTTCGATCCATGCTTCTTGATGGAAGACGATATACGTCTGTGCAAAGTGGAAAGGCACCGTATGCCTACTGAATATATCCCTTGATTGGATCGATAAACATCTTGTCGCTTCTTGATCGGCTACCAGCTGGAGGAGCAACGCAGCTGGTTGAATGAGCCCATCTCCTAACTCATTTGAACACTCGGCTTTACGGCTTTACCTGCTCAGTTTGATCAACGCACTTAATTTGTCCGGCCAACCCAACCACTCAACTTGCCTAGGCAGACCAAACTTATATGGGCTAGCCCATTGCTCGGGCCATTCAGCTAGGTTGTATGTAATTAGATTGTCTTGCTCAATTGGCTCATTTAGTTTATCCAGTCCACTTGACCTGTTGACTCGTCTGACATATTTGATAGGTTATACCAGTACTCAAATGATTCACGAGTGGTCGATCGTTAAAATAGGTCACCCCACCCAGACCACTTGGCATATTTGAATAGGTTGCACTTAGACCACTGAACCTATCCAATAGGCCGAATTAATTGCTTTGGTTCAACTCAATCATCCAATTGGCTTCACCCTCTAATCCGAATCATTCGTTCTACTTACACCTCTTCAATCACTTAGATTGTTTTTATATCAAATTATTTCATGATAAAATTTTCTATCAATTATAAAAAAAATTAGTTCTATAGAGCAAATGCAACATAAAAACGTATTATAAAATTTATCTTTTTTTCTTCTGCCCGATCATCAAGAGAAAGAGGAAAACAAAAATTCGTCCTCTAGTTTCAGGAATATTGGTTTTTTTTTTTCGGAAATCATCCCAGCAAGCAGGAAAGCCAAAGCACATCTTCTAGTTAGTGTACCTCCGTCAGACTTCATTTGGATGGTGTGTCAGCGGTTGAATTATTATATTTTTAACAAAGGGCTTATTTCCACGCGTCCTCTACTGAAAACTTATTGGTAGAATTGTTCGTTCTTATTTCATGCATCTTCCTTTACTGAAAACTACTAATTAACTAATTAAGGTATCTCTTTTTGTTTGTTTACATTCCTGCCCCACATTTATTGCTTATTTTTTCAATCTGTTAAAAGACCCTCTCTTCTCTCTTGCAAAAAATAATGAGAGATAAAGGAACAAAGTCCAGAGTTGCAGTAGCGGGAGCGCTATCGGGAGAGAAGCATCACCCGGAGCTCCGCCGCCTCAACCTGCGAGCCCACGTTGCTGGGCCTGTAATAACCTGTCACCGGATCCAGCACCCAAGAATTCAGTAACGACGACGAAGAAGCAGAAGCAGAAGCAGAAGTGGTGTTGGAGGATTTCACCACCACCGTCGTCTTCTTCTCCGTCGCCGATGCTGCGGCGGAGTATGCCCTTCTGCATCCATGCATCGTTCATTAAGTTAGCATAATTATACTGCACTTATATATAGGGGGAGGCTGCTTATAAGCACTAGAATTAAAAGGCTGCGGCATACCTGTTAAGAAAGAGGGTGATGCCTTGGGAGAGGGTGGAGAGAGAGCGAGGCATCGCTGAAGAAGCTTGGTTGTTTCTTTCTTGTATGAGTTGGGTTTGAAGAAAGGACCGAGTCGAGCCGCTTTTTTTTTTTTTTTTTTTTTTTTTTTTATCTCCTCCCTTGCTCTTCACTTCTATCGTTGTCTAGTTTCTGCTGCTTGGTTTGGGGGAGGATGTAATGTTGGGTTTGGATATTTATAGAGATGAAACTTTGGATTTTGGTTGAACGAAAGGGAACGGAAACGTTGGAGAAGGTGGAACGAGTCTTCCGAGTTCCGTCCGTGGGCCGCACGCGCGTCTGTTACACGTTGCGAAAAAATAAAACATTCAGAAATTTATATTTATTATAAAAAACCCGTAATTATTATATCCGGCGTCATAATTACTAGTCCAAAATTTTAAATGTCATTTCCGAAAGTTGTATGGAAGAATGCAAGTTTGCCGTCTCCATGAGGTTTTCTTATTAAGCCTACCAGATGGACTTTAAACCTGGTAAATTAGCTTCCAGTAGGTCAATTGAGCTACTTTGAAGGTCAATAACTTGGTATACTGCGCTTGTCGTGCTCAATTTGATGGATTCTTTGTCGAATCTCAAATGGCATTCGAATGGGCCTTCTGATCGTACTTCAACTAGGCCCTGATGGGCAACTCGTTAAACCCACTGATGTTGTGTTCTTATGCAGCATATAGTTTCTACCAAGATGTTGCTACATGTATCAGATACAATGGCCTCTATCATACGACTATGTATATTTTAAATACTATGAAGAAAAGGAGTTTAGACACTGAACCAATCCTTGCATTTCGTTTAGTTACTAAAAAAAGAGGCGAACCAACCAGCCAAATTTTCATTTGAATACCAGATTAATTTAAGATAGAAATAAAAATTAAAATAACAATGACAACAAAGGAGGGGCATTTTGGAGAAAGCCCAACCCGACCCAACCCAAGTCCTACTGCCCCCTCCTTCCCTTCCCATTCGCGCTCATCCATGTCGTACTATTAGAACAACTATTTAACCCTACAGGAAGTGGAACCCAACTCCTCCGCCTGCCCCCCGTACTCCACCTTCTCCTGTCGGCTGCGCTCCACCGGCACCACCACCTCCCTGACCAGCGAGCCGTACTGCTCCTCCCTCCACCCGCCCTCCTCGTCCATAAAAATCCGCTGCCGCCGGCACTCCTCGCTGCAGAACCCCTGGTCGCCCCTGTCCAAGTGAGAGAAACGTTTAGCTTTTTAAAGAGAGAAACAGGAGTTTGGTTTATTAATTACTTCCCCACCTGTACATGTAGATGTCACGCCCTTCCTGCAGCTTTCTCCGGCAGAGGCCACAGCGTTCCAGAAATGAGCCACCGGAGGTGGAGAGAGAGGAGGGCTTCTTTGGGAGAGAAGTTTGGCTGATTCTATGGTTGTATTTAGGAAAGGAAGAAGACTCTTGGGATTCCACGAGGAGAACGCTTAAGCCGGCCATCTCTCTCTCTCTCTCTACCTTTGTGCCCCTACTCGCTATCGTGTTTCCGATGGCGGAGCAGCGAGAAGGTTGATTTAAAAGAGGGAGAGCGCGGTGCGGTGTGTCTCAGGAACAGCTTGTCCTTGACGGGGATTGGGGAACAGAAACATTGAATGCGGCGTCTTCCTTTTGGATTTTTGCCTGCATTAAATCAAACCCGACGCGAATAGTACGTGGTAACAAGACAAGGGAAGTAAATGTGATTCCGAAACACCAAATAGCATCCCACTTGAAACTACCAAAATTGCAATAAAATTATATATATATATATATATATATATATAGCAAATGTGTGAGTAAAACAATATAAGGGTGTATTTTCTTTTCTTGGTTGAAATGAATACAAGGGTATATTTTGGTAAATATCAATAAAGAAGAGGAATCCTGCTGAAATACTCTTTTATATTTATATATATATATATATAATTAATAAAATGGCGGGGATTGTCTTGTCCGGAGAGTTTGAGACTGAGACTGACTGAGAAAATTTATTATGGATAATAAATTGCTGTGATCGGAGACTGTGGACATCCGTCTTTCGTGACAGGCTTCATCAAATCTCTTAAATTTTAATTTCCGGATTGGAGAAGGGGAGTGAGAAGGCAAAGAGCGTAGCGTAATAAAGAGTGTTACAAAGTCGGGAAGCCTGAACCCGAACATAAACAGGAGACTACTTAGTTAGCAGATGTAGCTTTGCAGGTCTTTGTAATCTTTTTTAATTTTATATATATATATATATATATATATATTTGCATGCATGACACGTGGATGGTGGACGCTAGCTTTCATTTGAATAATAATGGTTTAACAGTTTAATATGATTAAGGCGGTAAAGAATAACTGAGTTAAGTTAAATTTTGGAATAATTAAATTTGTTTAATAAGATAATTGGTTCGAGTCGAGTTTAAAATTAATTAAAATTTTAAAATAATTATTCAAATTTAGGTTGTTCATTTTTATGAGTTTAAGTTTATTTAAAATTTATTTGAGTTTGGTTCGTTTAAATGTTATTGAATTTTTCATTCAAGTTTGACTTGAGTTTAATTTGTTTAGATGTTATCGAACTCTCAATTTAAACTCGTTTGATTATTTAAGATTTTTACTTATTTGATTGATTATCGAGTTTGATAATTTAAACTTAATTATTTATTTATTTATTTTATTTATCGATAAAAATTTTATTAATGACATGTGATCCTGTTCGAATCAAGATTCAACGAACGCTGGGGATGCGGCGCTTCCTGCTGGATCCTCGAGTGCTCCGGCGAACCTGCAGCAAAACCGAGCCGGGAGGGGTGTCCCGGCGACGGCCCTCCGATGCTCAAGTCAGGCGAGAAATAACAAGAAGGTGGCCTCAAGATGAAGATTTTTCATACCTCCGGTGAAGAAATGGAGGCCTTATATAGACCTCCGGAAGAAGCCTGGGCGCGCCAATCAAAGCGACCACCTGCCTTTGACCATGCCCAGGTATGGGTCTGTCAGAAGGGCCATGCCCAGATATAGATCTGTCAGGAAGATGTCCATGAGGCCATACTGCTACTGTATCAACCTTTCCATGATGTGACGGCAAGATCCTCCATCGTGCGATCTTGTGTACGGCCTAGTCATCAGACATGCTTCTGCTGATATCCCATATCCCGAGCCGAGCGCATAGGCCGCTCGGCCACCTTTGTACCCTCGCCCTTATCTTGGCCGAACGGACGACCCGCTCGGCCCTTCGGTTCCAGCCGAGTGGACTCCCGCTCGGCCCTTCGACCCTCCTGCCTTGGCGTCGGAAACCCAAGCCCCTGGATGGGTTATCTCTAGCTCCGCTCGGACCTACTCAGCTACTCGACGTGGCCATTAACCGCTTAGTCAGCCCTTCATCGGTCCTCAAGCTGAGACCCTTCAGGAAATGGGTCCCCCATTCTTACCGCCGGATCACTTGCCTTCCCTTCAAGTCTAGTCGAAGGAGGCAGTGAGTCCGACTGACTGGACTATATGTGTCCGAGCGGGCGGTCGCCGCCTTTCCGTAGCTTATAATATCCCTGGGGCCGTTCGGCCCTTCTGTCAAATTCAGCCGTTCGGCTCTTCATTTCGGTTGTCTTGTCGCTCAACATGGATGTTTGCTTGTCTAGATCTTCTCGAAAATCACGCAAATCCTCTCCATTAAGTCGAAGCATGCGCGGTATGGGCGCATTAATTGTGCCTGGCGACAGAGCGCCACGTGGCTCTTCTCGCGTGGCGGTGACGATCCGTACGATGGGACGCTGGTCATTTTGAAACGGACGGCTAGATGATGACTTCGTCTTCCGTGACCTGCATCCGACGGACGAGGCCGACCAGCCTCGTTCGTATAAAGCCCTCGTCTTCGCCTTTTACGCTGCATTCTCTGTTTCATCGCGTAATCTCCGTCGAAGGTGCCCGCTGCTGCTGCATCATTCCGGCCGTCCCAGCTCTCGCCTCTTGGTGGTCTTCGGCTCTTTGGTGATCATTTCTGTCTACCTTCCCTCAGTAAGCTTCTCCCTTCCCTTACAAGGCCTTCCCAACTTGTTCTGCCTCCTTTGTTCCCATTCCTTCGATTTCTCGCTGTCTTTTTGCTCCTTCGAGATGGCAAGCTCCTCTGAACCCGCTGTTGGGGTTCATGGCCCTTGGTACCTGACTATGGAGAGCCGATTTGATGAGGAGGGCGCTCGGCGCCTTGTTCGGACGTATGGGATTCCCGATAACTATGAAATAGTTGTAGCCGACCCGTCTGACCGGCCCCATGACCCGCCGATTGGCACCGTTTGCTTCTTTTTAGACCAATTCCAGGGCGGCCTTAGATTTCCTACCCATCCATTCATTTTGGAGGTTTGTAATTATTTCCGCATCCCGCTCGGCCAACTTGTGCCGAATTCCTTTAGACTGCTAAGCGGGGTGGTCGTCCTCTTTAAGCTGCACAGTATCCCTCTTGACCCCAAAATATTCCACTTTTTTTTCTACCCTAAACAATCCGAGCTGGGGACTTTTATTTTCCAAAGTAGAATAGGCTTTAAATTTTTTGACAATATGCCGACCTCCAACAAGCACTGGAAAGAATTTTTCTTCTACATCCGACTTCCCGAGCGGCCAGCATTTCGAACCAAATGGCAAACTGCCGTGCCGACCCAGCCGGATCTCGGCAAATTCAGAAGCAACCCGGCATATCTTCATGCGGCGAACTGGTTGTCTGGTCAGCGATACAAGATTGACCAGTTGCTTCTCAAGGGGGTGTTGTATATTTTCGGATTGTCTCCCGTTCGGGCAAATCTCCCCTTCCGCATGAGTAAGGATTCTTTACTCTCTTAGTCTTTTTTGTCTAATTGATTTTAATTTCTTTTACTGCAGCTGAAGTCATGTGGCGCTCCAAGGCTACCGCTCATCTGAAGTTGAAGGCGGTGGAAATTGAAGCGGCCACCAAGAGAGAGCTCGCCGAGCGGGGTCTCATCCCCAGCCGCCCGGCGGATGCAGGAGAGGGGGGGGCGCAGTCCGCCCCTGAAACAGAAGCTGCCCCATCCGCTTCAACAGAGGTTGAGGCGGATCCTATTTCCTCAGCCCCCGCCGAGCTGGGCGTCCCCCAGGTCAGGGATCCACCACTGGAAGTTCGGCGAAAGCGTCGAAGAGACTCCAGCCTTCCGCCGCCACAAGAGGGAACACCACAGGCGCCGATCGGCGTAACTTCGCCTGCTCGCACGCCATCACAGATCGGGACTCCAGCGGCCTCGCCTACCGCACAGCCTTCCGGCTCTCCTTCCCAGACTCGTCGCCGCTTACGTCGGTTGGGCGAGACGTCCGCCAAAGGGGAGTCCTCACATCAGGCGGCCGCGACTGAAGAAGCGCCGGCCGGCCACCCTTCCATCAAGACTACCCTCCGATTCCCATCGGAGGAATATTTACTGTCCGCCGATCGGCCTTCGAGCCCCGTTCACGAAATAACCCTGACTGGTCCGCTTGCCAAGCTCTTCGAGGACGCCCAGATTCAGGTGGCCCTCATGACGCCCAAGCAGCTCGGCGATAACAACATGCAGCAGGCCACACAGGTAAATTCATCTTTCTTCATGTGCCATGCTATTGTTTGATTCCTGATTTTATTATTTCCTTACAGCGTTGGGCTGAGCAAATTGCCACCAGCCACCGGCTGGCCGAGCTGGAGGATCTCCTGGAAAAACTCCAAGTATCAGGGGGTCCATCTGCCGAGCGGGAGAAACAAACCCTCGAGGCCGAACAGAAGAAGGCTGCTGATCTGGCCGCAGAGGTGGCCCGACTCGAAGACTTGGTGAAGAAGCGGGACGGGGACGTGAAGCGAGCCAGTGGCCGGAAGAGGCGGGCGATTGCTGATCTGGATAAAATGAAAGTTGAAGTCCGGGCCCTAGATCAGCAATCTAAGAAGCTAGAGGCCGAGCTGAATGCCGAGCGGGAGATCCGTTCGGCCGAACGCACAAAAGCTGAGATGGACTTGAAGGCAGTCCAAGATTCCCTAATTGCCTCCCGGGCGGTGCTTAAAAGGTATAAGGAGGGAGAGCCGAGTCGATTAGCAGCAGCGCGCCAAGAATATCTCCATTCGGAGCGGTTCGGCACAAAATTCGGCGACAATGTCTCTTCTACTTTCGCCGAAGCGGTCAGGGTAACCATGGCGTACCTGAAGAAGAGTGGCCACCTTCCCGAGGGAATGCATATTCCCGCCTCCGACCTGGCGGCCATGATTGATGACATCCCGGACGTCTTTTTTAATTTTGAAGACCCGGAGTGAGGCGAGTTCTTTCAAGTGCTTTTTGTATTTCATCCGCTCGGCTGATGCAAAAAACTTTATTGTACGTGCCGTTCGGCCCCCTTATGTTCCTTGTATTTTTTGTTTGCCTTTCATTGCCCCTTTTTAATGCGTTGCTGCTTATTCGTATAATCTGTTGGGCTCCCCGGGTTTCCTACGAAACGACCGATCGGGTTAATCAATTGACTCGTTCCCTCAAAATCACTTAGCGCTTAACCATACTGTTTGCATTCAGTGCACGCAAAGTATTGGCAAACCGTCGGCCGACCGGCATTAATCAATCTGGTACTTGTGAACGATCATGAGCTCGTCGGCTCGGATGTTTATAGCCGATCGGCGCAGCTCTCGATCTTTAACGACGGTGCTCGTCGGCGCGGATGTTTATAGCCGATCGGCGCGGCTCTCGATCTTTAACGACGGTGCTCGTCGGCGCGGATGTTTATAGCCGATCGGCGCGGCTCTCGATCTTTAACGACGGTGCTCGTCGGCGCGGATGTTTATAGCCGATCGGCGCGGCTCTCGATCTTTAACGACGGTGCTCGTCGGCGCGGATGTTTATAGCCGATCGGCGCGGCTCTCGATCTTTAACGACGGTGCTCGTCGGCGCGGATGTTTATAGCCGATCGGCGCGGCTCTCGATCTTTAACGACGGTGCTCGTCGATTATCCGCTCGGTTTTTATAGCCGGTCGGCGCGGCTCTACGGTTTAACGTCTGTGCTAGACGGGCTTCGAGGCTAACTCCTTACCAGGTCGAGCGACCTTGGCCTTCATATCCCGCGCTTGAACAATATTTATGCCCGGCCGAACAGCACGGGTCATTCGCTTGCGAATCTGATCGGCTGGGAGGCTTTCACTATTCGGGTGCTTGGCTCGGATAATCCATATGCCCCTTTTACCCAGCTTGGAGAACGTACTCCTGGCCGAACGGCTCAGGGTCTGCTTCGAGCATTTTGGCTCGGATAATTTATCTTCGTCCGGAAGGTACTGGGTCTTCGATCCTCGAGCGCTTGGCTCGACCCATTTACCTCCGGCTAAACGGCGCGGGGCCTTCGTTTCTTGCCAATGCCTTATATTTGTTCTCTTGATTCTTCATTTCTGCATTTCCAATATTAGTCGAAAAAAGTACACAGAATGATTTACAGTGGTACACCTTTCATCCCGCCCGGTAAGGCTGGAGGTGGTTCGCGCTCCATGGCCTATCTAACTGCCGACCGTCCTCATCCTCCAAATAATACGCGCCCGAGCGGAGCTTTTCGATGATTTTGAAGGGACCTGCCCACGGAGCTTCAAGCTTGCCGACGTCGCCGACCGGCTTGACTTTCTTCCAGACAAGGTCGCCGACCTGGAATGATCGGGGGATGACGCGCCGGTTGTAGTTTTGCTTCATCCGTTGACGGTACGCCATCAGCCGAACGGATGCCTTGGCACGCTCTTCGTCGACCAAATCCAGCTCCATATTCCTCCGCTCGGCGTTGCCTTCATCATAACACTGGACCCGGATGGATTCAACGCCGACCTCAACTGGAATGACCGCTTCACCGCCGTACACCAGATGAAAAGGTGTAACGCCCGTTCCTTCCTTAGGAGTTGTTCGGATGGCCCATAAAACGCTCGGCACTTCATCCGGCCAACTTCCTCCCAAGTGGTCGAGCCGAGCGCGCAGAATATGGAGAATTTCCCGGTTGGCCACTTCAGCTTGACCGTTGCTCTGAGGATAGGCCACGGATGTGAAATGTTGCTCGATGCCGTAGCTCTTGCACCAATCCTCTAACATCTTCCCTGTGAACTGCCGCCCGTTGTCGGACACTAGTCGACGAGGGATGCCGAAACGACAAATGATGTGTTGCCAGATGAATTTTTTAACCATCTGTTCAGTGATCTTTGCCAGCGGCTCGGCCTCCACCCATTTGGAGAAATAGTCGACCGCCACTAGTAAAAATTTCCTCTGTCCGGACGCCATTGGAAACGGACCGACAATATCCATTCCCCATTGGTCGAACGGGCATGAAACGCTTGACGCCTTCATTTCTTCGGCCGGTCGGTGGAAGAAGTTGTGATACTTCTGGCATGAAAGGCAGGTAGATACTGTCCGAGCGGCGTCTATTTGCAAAGTTGGCCAAAAGTATCCGGCCAAGAGGATCTTCTTGACCAATGAGCGCCCGCCCGGATGACTTCCGCATGATCCTTGATGTACTTCCTGGAGGATGTAAGCTGAGTCCTCCGAGCTTACACATTTCAGCAACGGGCGTGAGAAAGCTTTCTTGTAAAGCTGATCTCCGATGAGTGTAAACCGACCGGCCCTTCTTTTGAGGAGCCGGGCTGCATATTCATTGGAGGGTGTGGTGCCCGAACGGAGAAATTCTATAAGAGGTGTCCTCCAGTCGCTTGGAAACGTGAGGCCTTGCATCCGATCGACGTGCGCCACCAGCAGTACCTTTTCAATTGGTTGCTGAATGGCAACTGGTGTTATTGAACTCGCGAGTTTGGCTAACTCGTCTGCTGCCTGGTTCTCCGTTCGGGGGATCTTCTGTATAAGAACCTCTCGGAAAGTAGCTTTGAGTTTTTCAAAGGCCTCAACGTAGAGTTTAAGCCGAACACTGTTGATTTCAAAGGTGCCAGAAAGTTGTTGAGCGGCCAACTGTGAATCCGAATAGAGGGTCACCCGACCGGCACCCACATGCCGGGCCGCCTGCAATCCGGCTATGAGGGCCTCATACTCTGCTTCGTTGTTGGTAGCTTTATAATCCAGCCGGACGGATAGGTGCATCTTCTCTTCTTGAGGTGAGAGCAGCAATATTCCAATCCCACTTCCGAGCCGAGTGGAGGACCCATCCACATATATTCTCCACATAGCTTCCGGTTCTGGCCTTTGCACTTCGGTCACAAAATCAGCCAAGGATTGGGCTTTGATCGCCGAGCGGGGTTGATATTGGATGTCAAATTCACTCAATTCTGTCGTCCACTTGATGAGCCGTCCGGACGCTTCTGGATTCAACAGTACTCTTCCGAGTGGACTGTTCGTCCGGACAATGATGGTGTGAGCCAAGAAATACGGTCGAAGGCGCCGAGCAGCTAGAACCAAAGCAAAGGCCAACTTCTCGAGCCCGGTGTAACGAGATTCAGCATCTTTTAAAATGTGGCTTAGAAAATACACCGGTTGCTCTTCGCCGCTCGCCCTCACAAGTGCTGAGCCTACAGCATGTTCAGTTGACGACAGATACATATAAAGTGACTCACCCCCGATCGGCTTGGCAAGTACAGGCAGAGAATTTAGATATGTTTTCAATTCTTCAAATGCTCGGTCACATTCTTCATCCCACTGAAACTTCGTAGCCCTGCGCAGGATCTTGAAGAATGGAAGGCTCCGGTCGGCGGTTTTGGAGATGAATCTGGACAAAGCAGTTATCCGACCGGTCAACCGCTGCACTTCCCTTGTATTTCTTGGAGGCGGCATGTCTTGCAGAGCTTTCACTTTGTTGGGATTGGCTTCGATTCCCCGCTCGGTCACTATGTACCCCAAGAAACGCCCTCCTTTTGCTCCGAAGAGGCACTTTTGGGGATTTAGCTTGACTCCATATTTGCGAAGCGTTCGGAAGGTTTCTTCCATGTCCTTGAAGAGATCGGCCGCTCGGACGGATTTGATAAGAATGTCGTCCACATAGACTTCCAGATTACGCCCGATCTGCTCCTTGAACACCTTGTTCATCAAGCGTTGATAGGTGGCCCCGGCATTCTTCAATCCGAACGGCATTACATTGTAGCAATATGTGCCGTCGGCCGTTACGAAGCTTACTTTTTCTTGATCTTCCTTGGCGAGCGGCACTTGATGATATCCTTGATAGGCGTCAAGCATACAAATTAATTCGCAGCCGGCCGTAGAGTCCATCCATGGCAGAGGATAGAAGTCCTTGGGGCATGCTTTGTTTAAGTCCCGAAAGTCGATGCAGACTCTCCACTTGCCGCCCGGCTTGGAGACTAATACTACGTTAGCCAGCCAGCTCGGGAACTGCACTTCTCGTATGTGGCCGACCTTCAGAAGTTTCTCTACTCGATGATGGCATTACGCCGAAATCCCTTTTTCTCGCTTTCATCGCCGGCGTCCGGTCGGACATGCAATTCATGTTGTGCTATGCTCGGCGAAATTCCAGGCAATTCATGTGTCGACCAGACGAATACATCATGGTTTCGTCGGAGGCATTGGATCAGCTCCTCCTTCTGCTTCTCCTCCAGATCAGAGGCAACAAAAGTCGTGGCCTCCGATCGGGTCGGATGAATCTGCACCTCTTCTTTTTCCTCGTAAATTAAGGCGGGTGGCTTTTCAGTGATAGTATTTACCTCGATTCGAGGCACCTTCCGAGCGGAGTTGGATTCTGCTCAGACCATCTCGATGTAGCATCGCCGAGCTGCTAACTGGTCTCCCCATACTTCTCCCACCTTGTCTTCGACGGGGAACTTCATCTTCTGGTGGAAGGTTGAGACGACCGCTCGGAATTCGCCGAGCGCCGGTCGTCCTAAAATGACGTTGTAGGACGAGGGAGAGCCAACCACCACGAAATTTATTGTCCTGGTCCTCCTGAGCGGCTCCTCTCCCAGCGAGGTAGTCAGCCGTATTTGTCCGACCGGCTGCACTTCGTTGCCCGTAAACCCGTAGAGCGGGGTCGTCATGGGCAGCAGCTCGGCTCGATCAATTTGCAGCTGATCAAACGCCTTCTTGAATATGATGTTGACCGAGCTCCCTGTGTCAACAAATATTCAGTGAATAGTGTAATTTGCTATTACCGCTTTAATGAGCAGAGCGTCGTCGTGGGGCACTTCTACTCCTTCCAAGTCTCCGGGCCCGAAAGTGATTTCCGGTCCACTTGCCCGCTCTTGGCTACAGCCGACCGCGTGGATCTGCAGCTGCCGGACGCCCGCCTTTCTGGCTCGATTGGAGTCTCCTCCGGTCGGCCCGCCAGCAATAACGTTGATCTCGCCCCGTGAAGTATTGCTCCTGTTTTCCTCTTCCTGAGCGGACGGTCGTGACCGTTCTCTGGACGCCCGGCGATTCTCCTGTCTCAGAGATCGGTGTCGATCGGGTGTCTGTTGATGTCGCCTTTCGGTGCGGGTCCGGTCAGCTTCATGGGTCCTTTGTCTCCTGTCGATGGGAGGAGACCGTCGTTCGGCATTCCTGGGAACGGGATTGGCCACGAAGGGAAGACTTCGACAATCCTTCGTGTTGTGCGTATTCGTCTGGTGGAAGGAGCAGAACATAGGGGTCCACCTCTTCTTTGGCTTGGGCCGAGCGGCAGCCACTTCTTGTACGTGCGACCTAGCGTGGGGGGATCGGATTGCTTCAGCTCTCGGTCCTCTAGGTGGCTGCTGAGCGGCGTGCTGTTTCCGCTCGGCATGAATAGGTGCCCGCTCGGTGGGAGTTTCCTTTTTCCGGGCGGCTTGTGCTTCTTCCACGTTTATGTATTCGTTGGCCCGATGTAGCATATGATCATAATCTTGAGGCGGCTTTCGGATGAGCGACCGGAAGAAGTCCCCATCCACAAGGCCTTGAGTGAAGGCATTCATCATCGTCTCCGATGTGGCTGTTGAGATATCCATCGCCACTTGGTTGAATCGCTGGATATAGGCTCGAAGAGATTCTCTTGACTCTTGCTTGATGGCAAACAAGCTGACACTTGTCTTCTGATAACGCCGACTGCTAGCGAAGTGGTGGAGGAAGGCCGTTCGGAAGTCCTTGAAGCTAGTGATGGACCCGTCCGGCAGCCTCCGAAACCACCGTTGAGCCGATCCCGAGAGAGTTGTAAGGAAGACGCGACACTTTACTCCATCTGTATATTGATGGAGTGTAGCTGTGTTATCAAACTTACCCAGATGATCATCCGGGTCCGTTGTTCCATTGTACTCGCCGATCGTCGGAGGCACGTAGTGCTTGGGTAAAGGGTCTCGTAGAATAGCCTCCGAGAATTGGCGATTGATCCGCTCGGGAGATGAGTCCGCCCGGGGAGCTTTCCCTTTTCTGTCATCCCGCCTTGGCATTTCGTCTGAAGAAGAGCTTCTATCTCTTCGAGCTAGTGCGGCTTCAGGGGTACGAAATAAGGCCCGAGGGAATGCGACGGTGGCTTGAGGTGCTTCCGCTCGGCCACCAGACGCAGATGTTGCTTGTTGCTCCGGCCGTTCGGCTGATGCTTTTTGTTTTTGCTCCATAAGTTTGGTGGCCCTCATCTCGACTAGAGCATCGAGTTCTTCTGTTGAAAGCGTCACCGTGTGTTGTCGTCCAGCCTCGTCCATTGTTCCTGTTCGAATGCAGGTGCGTTCCCACAGACGGCGCCAAATTGATCCTGTTCGAACCAAGATTCAACGAACGCTGGGGATGCGGCGCTTCCTGCTGGATCCTCGAGTGCTCCGGCGAACCTGCAGCAAAACCGAGCCGGGAGGGGTGTCCCGGCGACGGCCCTCCGACGCTCAAGTCAGGCGAGAAATAACAAGAAGGTGGCCTCAAGATGAAGATTTTTCATACCTCCGATGAAGAAATGGAGGCCTTATATAGACCTCCGGAAGAAGCCTGGGCGCGCCAATCAAAGCGACCACCTGCCTTTGACCATGCCCAGGTATGGGTCTGTCAGAAGGGCCATGCCCAGATATAGATCTGTCAGGAAGATGTCCATGAGGCCATACTGCTACTGTATCAACCTTTCCATGATGTGACGGCAAGATCCTCCATCGTGCGATCTTGTGTACGGCCTAGTCATCAGACATGCTTCTGCTGATATCCCATATCCCGAGCCGAGCGCATAGGCCGCTCGGCCACCTTTGTACCCTCGCCCTTATCTTGGCCGAACGGACGACCCGCTCGGCCCTTCGGTTCCAGCGGAGTGGACTTCCGCTCGGCCTTCGACCCTCCTGCCTTGGCGTCGGAAACCCAAGTCCCTGGATGGGTTATCTCTAGCTCCGCTCGGACCTACTCAGCTACTCGACGTGGCCATTAACCGCTTAGTCAGCCCTTCATCGGTCCTCAAGCTGAGACCCTTCAGGAAATGGGTCCCCCATTCTTACCGCCGGATCAACATGGTTTACGAATATTGTTAATGAACATTAAGAAGTCAAATATATCTGTTCGAGTTTGTTTGTTTAGTTTAACGAGTTGGTCAAACTTGTTTATTTAATTGATCTTATATATATTGAGCGAACATAAATAAATTCTTATCAAATCGATCGAACATTTAATTTATTCATGAAAATTTGATTTATTTACAGTCTTAAATATGATCGTGTTTTTTCTTTAGCTCGATCCATGATTACGTTGATTTTGAAGGAGAAAACAGAGGGAAGTCGAACTGAGGACAATTAGTTTCCAAAAGCACAGAAAGAAAAAAGAAGAGTGGGAAGAGAGTGGAAAGAACTGAAATTAACGATGAGAATACTTTCATCTTTCTTGCTCGTCTCCTCTGCCACTCATCCTTACATTGGTTGCTCCGATCCTGCTCATTGCTCATTGTTCATTGCTCCCCCTTAGTTCTTCAGTACTGGTATTTCACCATCGATCGTAGCTCCGTCGTTTGTGTTTCCCCCCTCATCGATTCACCTGTAGGCGTTGCACTATACCTTGTCGCGCGTTGTTCCACCTTTCACTTCAGTTGCCCACATCGATCGAAGGCGAGTAGGACTTTGTTCGTGCAGACTAGATGAATGCAATTTGACTCTAAATCAAAATTAGACCCTTGCCCCTAGCATGTTAATTTTTTTTCTAAATTAACTAGAAGAATGGAAACTATGTATACACATTTCGCCTACATCACATCATGCATCCTCTCCTCTCTTGGACAGAAGCTGTACGTTTAACAGGAATTTTGGAGTGTGAGTAAGGATTATTTGTGTCCACCCAAAGTAAAGTGGGAGTGCCATGATTCCAAACTTCTGTGCAACACTGCGTATATTCTACTTTTGTTGAATTTGAAAATTAATTGAAATAGAGAATATGTTTCTATGCCAAAACTCACACTTTCTTCATGCGGATTTACATGTCATCGATGCGACTGAATCTCGATATACCACGAGATTGGCCGCTTGAAATTAGGGTGGAAATGAATCGAATTTGTTCACGAGTGATGAGGGAGGTAATAAGCAGGTATCATTGATTAAAAAGGTTAATAATTTTACTGAGGTGGTAGTTAAAGTTAATAGAAAGTTGCTCTTGATTATGTAGTACTCCCGTAATTTCATGTCGCTTTGACTTTGCATTACTCCCGGATTAGGATCATCCCGGCTTCATGCACTCCCGACTCCGTATCGTTCCTAGACTAAGATCATCCCCGTTTCCGTGCAATCCCGAGTCTAAGCAACTCCAACTCCACGTCGATCTCAATTCTAGATCACCTAGATTTACTAGAGTAGCACACCCGACTACTGACAACCAAGGTAATAAGCTACGGCTCGCTAAAGATAAGGACAACATAGTCGTTGTTCCTCGGAGAACGTGAAAAATACCACCATTTAATCCAAGAAAGGTTGACAACATAGTCATTTATTTCAGAAAATATGAACAACACCGGCATGAATCTCGGAACACGAGGAGTCTAGCCGCAACTCTATGAAAGGTAGCTCGCTCCTACAGGCACAAGTAAGCGCACACGTATCCAAAACCCTAGACTTTTGTTCTTCTTTCTACCTCCTCTAATAGAGATTTACTTGAGCATCAGAATAACTGCACTGAGAAACTCTCTGACCGTCATTCTAACCCTCTCCTTTTCCTTTTCTTCCATTCAAGCTCCGATGGTCTCTCCACATCCTTAATGTTGCTAGGCAATTAACGACCAAGTCAATATCGACACCCACTCACCTGTGTCTCGTTCGTCGACGTTTTTAGACAGGATCAAATTGTCGTCGTCTGTGGAAACACTGAGTAAAAAACTGAATTGAAACATTAAGATGAATGATATCAAAAGACCTAACCTTATCGCCATGACAACGGATGATTTCAACAAGTTGGTTGTTGTCACGGTGCATATGGTGTTGAAAGGACAGCCTCAACAGCCAACATCGCCTGTGCCCAATCCCTTAACTGAGCTGTTGTCCCAATCAGTTGAAGCACCTCAAGCGCCTCACAAAAAGTTAACCCAACCCACTGTTAGTTAGAGCCCTAGAGTCAATCATTTGATGATTGTATGGACTCATGTATATCATATTCATGTATATATATTAAGGCATTTGGTTTTTGGTTATTATGCTTATTTGTATTAGTGCCAGATAAAATAAGTATAGTAATGTCCTAGAGTAGAAAGGTTCTTACCTATATCAATCGATTGGTTGAATCGATAGTGAGATGATATAGGGAACACTACTCTAAATCATTCCTAGTCGAGTATTAACATTCAGGGACAATGTTAATACAATAAGACTAGCATGTAGGTCAGCTCGATGAGTTGATCTCACAAGTCATGGATATAGAGATATCAAGCTGACACATGGGTATGCATTAGAGAATGTATACTGAATGACCCGCCATGAGAAAGTATCATGGATCGTTATATGAGTGTCATATACTTTCTCATGTGGCTATTAGTATGACTATTAGTCCTTTTACCTGAAGTCACCATGGATCCCTACATAAGGAGTTATGTACTTTGGTTTCGTCAAACGTCACCCGTAATTGGGTGGACTATAAAGGCGATTACTGGGTATATAACGAATTATGTAGAGGGATGTGAGTGATATAGATGGGATCTATCCCTCCCATATGACGGGAGCGACATCGGTATTCTTGATAGAGTTAGACCACGAAGTGCATGGCCATGCCCAAATGAGTCAACATTAGATGTTGAGCTCATTTGATTGAGTGAGTCTACTTGGAGTTCAAGATTTAGATTGATTAGAGGATGACACGGTCTATGCCTCACATTGATCAATCTAGATGTCTAGGATAGAAGGACAATGTCACATATTTTGTGAGGAGTCACAATTGGTAGTCACAAGGTGATGTCGGATCTCGACATTCTTGTAACTTGGGTAGTAATGATGTGTTGCTAGATACCGCTCATTACTTATGCTCCTAAATGAGTTTAGGGCATTGCCAACGTTACAAGAACCTATAGGGTCACACACTAAGGACAATTAGATGGAGATTTGGCTCATATGATGAACCAAGAGGATTAGATTCATTTGATGAATCATATTGGATTAAGAGTAATCCAAATTGGGATAATTGAGTTAGACTCAAGTTGATTCATATATTCAATGAGTCTAATTTAGATTATGACTCATTAAATCAACTTAATTTAATGAATTAGATTCATTATATTAAGTTGGCTTGAATCATATGGTTGGATTAGATCAACCATGAGAGAGATTTGATCAAGTTTGACTTGATTTGAGAGGAAGAGAAAAAGTCATGTTTGACTTGATTTTTTGCCACATCGCTAGTGAGTTGGCAAGATGTGGACCAATAGGATTGCTCCACATCATCAATGTGTGCCACCTCATGGAGGTTACAAGCCTCCATAGCATTTAATGTGGCCGACCCACATTAAATGAGGAGGTTACACTTGTTGCCATGTCATTTAGTGAGGTGGCAAGATGTGGACCAATAGTGTTGATCCACATCATCCTAGAGTGCCACCTCATGGGGGTTACAACTCTTAATGGTCTCCACATTAATTGGAATTAATGTGAGGGTTACACCTCCTAGAGTGGCCGGCCACTTGATGGAGGAAGGCACTCAGAGCCAACGCGCAAGCTTGTTTGCATCACTTACAAACCAGTAATGGAGACCATGGGATTTACTTAAAAATCCCTCTCCCACTTAGTTATTTATTAATGAGGAATTTTAACTATGCTAGCCTACTAAACTTGTAAACTAACATGCACACACAGCACAATATAAAAGCAATAAATAGAAAATCTAATTTTCAACTATTATGGCTTTTATCTCTAGTTGTCCTCCGTGTGTTGTCATCCCAAGCTGCTGCCATATTTGGCCACCGCCACCGGGTCTAGCTGTCGCATCCATCTTGCTCCTTGTTTCGCTGCGCCTCTGGTCCTTAGAAGGTTCCACGCTTTGCAAGATTCGATCCGCGACATAAATAGAATTTTACAATTTTGATCCTATATTCCATAAAAGGAATGTACATGTATCTAGATCAAAATAAAATCCTAATAAAACTAAATACAGCTCCTGCTGTATTTTATAATACAATCATGCACACACATATAAATGCCCTTGACATGTCCAAGGGTCCAATCACACACATAAAACTATAAGCCATAATAGTTGGATCCTGCATCCACAAAGTTAGCACATCCTACTATTATCCTGCCTAAATTATGTATGACATGTGCATAATTAAACTAATACCAAATACACAGAGGCAAAACCCTAGCTCTGATACCATTTGTAGGTTGCTACTCGGAAAGCCTAGAGGTTCCTACTGTACAAAAATTTTATACAAAGGTCTGAACCTTTTCCTAGCTACCATGTGTTCTTTTAAATTAAATTTTGGATCGCCTGCGGAACTTAACACGTTTGATCCAAAACTTAATCTATTTGTTCTTTTAGGTTTTGACTTGGATCTCCTTAAGTTATTAATTCCATTAAATATTAATTTCCATAAAAGGTTCCCAGTACTGACGTGGCGAGGCACATGGCCTTCATGGATATGGGAGCAACCACCACCGACTAGACAAAACCTTTAATAGAAAGCTAATATTTAATTTCCTAAAATAACTTTAGGTTAACCAAAGAGAACAATCAAATCACAAGGAAAAGAAAGAAACAAAAGAACACAATTTGAAAACATATTCGAAATACTAGAACGTAAGCCTCTTGTATTTGGTATTATTTCCAAAATAACTAGTATGATGCGGAAAGAAAAAATACTAGTTATACCTTCTAGAAAGACCTCTTGATCTTCTACCGTATTCCTCTTCTAACCTCGGACGTTGTGTGGGCAACGATCTTTCGAGATGAGAACCACCAAGCACCTTCTTCTTCCTTCTAGGTTTCGGCCACCAAAATTCTCCAAGAGAAGTAGAGGTCCGGCCACCACCACCAAGCTCCAAGGGATGCAAGAAACAAAACCTCCTTTCTCTCTTTCTTCTTCTAGCTAGAACCGGCCACCATCAAGAGCTCCAAGAGGGATTGCCACCGGCCACAAGAAGAAGAGAAGAGAAAGAAGCTAGGGCCGGCCACCAAGGAGGAAAAGAGAGGAAGAATAAAATAGAGTTGATCACACATGAAGGCACCTCTACCCCCTCTTTTATAATCCTTGGTCTTGGCAAATAAGGAAATTTAATTAAAAACTTCCTTAATTCTTTTGCCATTAAAAAGGAAATTTTATTTAATTAAAAATAAATTTTCTTTTCTATTTGTAATGGCCGGCCACCTTAATCCCTTTAATCAAGGAAATTTTAATTCACACAAGAATTAAAACTTCCTTATTTGCTTTCGGAAATTTATAAAAATTTCTCAAATAATTTTTTCCTTTCATGGTGGTTAATAAAAAGGAAATTTAATAAATTAAAATCTTTCTTTTAAACATGTGGATAAAAAGAAAGTTATCTCTAAAAAATTAAAATCTCTCTTAATCTACAAATAAGGAAAGATATCAAATCTTTTCTTAATCTTTTGTAGAAACTAATAAAAGAGAATATTTAATTTTTAAACTTCTCTTTTAAATTATTATCATGGTTAAAAAGGAAAGTTTTTCTTAAAAATAAAATCTCCTTTCAATCTACAAATAAGGAAAGATTTCAAATCTTTTCTTAATCTTTTGTAGAAAGCTTTAAAAGGAAAGATTTAATTTTTAAACTCTCTTTTAAAACTATGATATCCACATAAGAAATAATTTTAATAAAAAATCCTTTTTAATATGATGTGGCCGGCCACCTAAGCTTGGGCTCCAAGCTATTGGCCGACCACCTTAAGCCAACCTTTAGGCTTGGCCGGCCCTAAGCTTGAGCTTCAAGCTTAGCTTGGCCAACCCCTATTGGTTGGGTAAGAAGGTGGGTATGTGGTGGGTATAAATCTCTATATACAAGAGGCTACGATAGGGACCGAGAGGAGGAATTGGTTTTGGTCTCCCGATAAAATTAAGCATCCCGTGCTCGCCCCGAACACACAACTTAATTTTATCAATAATAATTCATTCCACTAGAGAACTATTATTGAACTACCGCATCAATCCCAAATTACATTTTGGGCTCCTTCTTATTATGAGTGTGTTAGTCTCCCTGTGTTTAAGATATCGAATGTCCACTAATTAAGTGAGTTACTGACAACTCATTTAATTAATATCTTAGTCCAAGAGTAGTACCACTCAACCTTATCATCATGTCGGACTAGGTCCACCTGCAGGGTTTAACATGACAATCCTTATGAGCTCCTCTTGAGGACATTATCAACCTAGTATCTCTAGGACACAGTTTCCTTCTATAATCAACAACACACACTATAAGTGATACCATTTCCCAACTTATCGGGCTTATTGATTCATCGAACTAAATCTCATCCATTGATAAATTAAAGAAATAAATATCAAATATATGTGCTTGTTATTATATTAGGATTAAGAGCACACACTTCCATAATAACCGAGGTCTTTGTTTCTTTATAAAATCAGTATAAAAGAAACGACCTCAAATGGTCCTACTCAATACACTCTAAGTGTACTAGTGTAATTATACAGTCAAGATAAACTGATACCTAATTACACTACGACCTTCTAATGGTTTGTTCCTTTCCATTTTGGTCGTGAGCTACTGTTTATAATTTATAAGGTACTGATAACATGATCCTCTGTGTGTGACACCACACACCATGTTATCTACAATATAAATTAATTGAACAACTACATTTATCATAAATGTAGACATTTGACCAATGTGATTCTTATTACTAAATAAATGTTTATACCAAAAGCTAGGCATTTAGTATACACCCTAACAATCTCCCACTTATACTAAAAGACTAAGCTGCCATATCTGCTGCCATACATCTGATTCCTAACCCTTCAACATGTCCATCAAAAGCTCTTACCTTAAGGACCTCGGTGGAAGGATCTATAGGTCATCACCTGATGCAATCTAGGCAGCAACAACTTCTCCTCGTTTATACGATTTCTCGTATTGGGTGGTACTTGCGCTCTTTTGTGTTTACTTGCCTTTATAGACTTATGGTTTCTTCGAGTTTGCTACTGCACCAATATTATTACAATAAATTGTAATAATCTTTGGACAAACAAGAAATCATATCTAAGTCTATCTTGAGATTATTGAGTCATTCAGCTTTTATAGCTACCTCAGAGGCTTGCCATATACTAAGCTTCTATGGTGGAGTCCAGAAAAACACTTATGCTTATCACTCTTCCATAGTTATGACTTTATCTCCTAAAGTAAACACAAAACCCCGAGGTTGACTTATTATTGTCCCTATCCGATTGGAAGTCAAAATCCATGCAACCCACAAGGACCAAATTAACTGTCTTGTAAGCTAGCATATAATCTCTAGTGCCTCTAAGGTACTACAATATATGCTTTACTGCAGTCCACTGTCCTTGTCCAGGGTTACTTTGATATCTGCTAACTATGCCTTTGGCAAAACAGATTTCTGATCTCGTGCATAGCATACATTAGGCTTCCGACAGCCGAAGCATAGAGAACTGCCTTTATTTCCTTTATCTCCTTTGATGTCTACAGAGACATATCTTTAGATAAAGTTACTCCATCCTGAAAAGGTAAGAAACCTTTCTTGGAGTTTTGTATGCTTAAAACGAACAAGGATTTTTCCGATGTATGAAGCTTGGGATAAGTAAAATATTCTTTTCTTACGATCCCTTATTACTTTGATCTCAAGAATATATACATTCTCCCAAGTCCTTTATATCGAATTGTTTGGACAACCATACCCTTACTTCTGACAACATTTTGATATTGTTTCCAACTACCAAAAATGTTATCTAAGTATAGTACAAAAAATACCACCACGTTTCCATCATATCTTTTGTATACACAAACTTATCCGTTACTAAATCCATAGATCTGGATTACTTTGATAAACCGGATATTCCAAGACCTTGAAGCTTTGCCTCATCCATAGATCGATTGAGCTTACACACAAGATGCTCTTAGCCCTTTGCAATGAACCCTTCGTTGCTTTATATGGATGTTTTCTTCAAGACTTCCATTAAGGAATCGTCTTGACATCCACTTGCCAAATAGATAAAAAATCCGGATAGACTTAAGCATGACTACCAAGAAAAGTTTCCTTTTCATCAAGCCTTGCTTTGAAAGTTACTACCTTCCTGCTCATCCTCTTTTCCTATTATAGACCTTTTACACCCAACGGCTTTTACACCATTTGGTGATTCTACAAGCTTCAGATTTTATTAGAATATATATATTCTAATTCTTTTATTCATTACTCTTTGCCAAGATGCTGCATCTTTATCTTGGAGTGCTTCATCATATGACCGGAGATCAGGTTCATGTCCTCCAGGGATCGAGTCCAAAAACTCTCCCAAAACATGAACCTATTTAGGTTGCATAACAACCCTCCCACTACAACAAGACACTTTCTGTAATTGTGTATCAATTTGTGATACGTGTTGCAGTTTTCTTGTGGTATCTCATCTTGTACAGTTGGTACTAGGTTAGACATGTCCTTTATTATTTCCTTAAGAACAAATTTACTTATGAGCACGTGGTTCATTATATAGTCTTTTTCTAAAAAATCAGTCATTGATGCTAACAATGACCTTCTGATTTTTAAGACTATAAACCTACTTTTGTTTATCTAGGATAACTTACAAACAAGTGAACTCCTATCCAACTTATCATTGTCTCTTTAACATATGTGATGGATTACCCGAATCCGAATATGCTTCAAAATAGGTTTTCACCTATTCAGCAATTCTATATGAGTAGAGAGTTCTAACTTGGAAGGTACTATGTTCACTTTCGTTATCAGAGTTTATCCTTAAAACAAATTTGGTAATTTTCTGAATAACTCATCATCTATCTAATTATTTCATAAGAGTCCTTTACCTTCTTTCTACTACACCATCCTTGTTGGGGTGTACCAAGTGCAGTTGGGGTTGAAATCCAACTACCGATAAGTGACTCTAAAATCTTTCAAGAGGTACTTGCCACTATGATCTTACCATAGTGACATTTACTTTAACATTTCTCCGCATCAGCCTTGTACTCTTTGAACTAATCAAAGTACTTAGTCTTGCGGTACATTAAGTAAATTTATTTGTATCTTGAATAGTTGTCTATAAAATAGATGAAATATTCAATACTACCTCTTGTCTGGATAGTCATAGGATCACATAAATCAGAATGAACCGATTTCAACATATCTTTGACTCCATACCCCTTGGACTTAAAAGCTTCTTGGTTATTTTTCCTTCCAAGTAAGACCCGCAGGTTGGAAAGATTTCCACTACTAATGAACCCAAAAGTTCATCAGCTACTATCCAATGAATCCTACTTAAGTTAATATAACCTAGCCTTAGATGTCAAAGATATAATTGGTTCATTTGAAGGTTGCTTTCTCTTAAGTTAGAAGATGTGTTATTAATTTCCATTTGTTGCATCATGGGAGTTATTGGATTTATAAATTGTCAACCAACATACCAGAATAGATAACTTTCCTATTTTCTTGATAACAACTTTGTTATCAAAATAGACACAATATCTATTCTATAATAGTTTAGAAACTGAAATCAGTTCTTTCTAAACTTAGTATGTAAAGACAATTCCTAATAATCCAAATTTTATTCCTATTAGAGAATAAACCTCTCCCACTGCAACAACTGCTACTTTTGCAGAAGTGCCCATGTGGACGGTTTTTATTTTCATTTAGTTGTCGGGTTTCCTGGAACCCCTGAATGAATTGCAGACATGATCAGTGGCTCCCATATCTACACACCAGTACCGGTAGATAACTCCACTAAACATGTATCAACTAATGAATAAAATACACCTATATTGTTCTTAGTTCTAAGAGGACAGTCTACCTTAATGTCCAAATTCTATTTCCAATCAATTATAATTGGGACCACTAAGTCTATCCTAAAGTATATCAGCTAGGATTGACCATCTTCCTAAGAATCACAAAAATATTTGGTTAAGACCAACTCCTTAAAAATCCCCATGAATTTTGTATGCCACGTTAGTGTGGACGTATACAAATTCAAAGAGGAAATTTTATCATTTAATTTTATTATCTTGTCAACCTTACTTTATGACGAATAAAATTAATAGTTGGTCTATCTTTAATCAAATATTTGGTCAAGACTCTAAATTTAAAATAATATTGATTCCTCTAACAATACTATTTAAATTTACCAACACCTCAAAACACCGTGAATTTTGCATGCCACGTTAGTGTGGTCGTATACAAAATCAACATTTGTAAGAGGAGGGTTTTACCCATTAACTATCTTGTCAACGTAACTTTATGACAAATAAAATTATCTCAAACACCGTTAATTTTGTATGCCACGTTAGTGTGGACGTATACAAAATCAATCATTTGTAAGAGGGGTTTTAACCCTTTAATTTTATTATCTTGTCAACCTAGTTTTATGACAAATTAATAGTTGGTTTCATTTGGTCACACAAATAATAGCAGTGACTCTGATGGGGAGGATACTATTAGATGTGTCTAAGTGTATACCATTACTTGACACTAAGTCCATTAATAAGATTATGCCCTTCCGTTGGGGAAGATCACACGCTCTTAATTAACTTCCTATAGTCATCCAAAAATGGAAGTCTGTTCTAGTGATCTGCAAACAAGCTCATCCGTTATGGAGGAAGGCACTCAGAGCCAACGCGCAAGCTTGTTTGCATCACTTACAAACCAGTAATGGAGACCATGGGATTTACTTAAAATCCTCTCCCACTTAGTTATTTATTAATGAGGAATTTTAACTATGCTAGCCTACTAAACTTGTAAACTAACATGCACACAAGACAATATAAAAGCAATAAATAGAAAATCTAATTTTCAACTATTATGGCTTTTATCTCTAGTTGTCCTCCGTGTTGTCATCCCAAGCTGCTGCCATATTTGGCCACCGCCACCGGGTCTATCGCATCCATCTTGCTCCTTGTTCCGCTGCGCCTCTGGTCCTTAGAAGGTTCCACGCTTTGCAAGATTCGATCCATGACATAAATAGAATTTTACAATTTTGATCCTATATTCCATAAAAGGAATGTACATGTATCTAGATCAAAATAAAATCATAATAAAACTAAATACAGCTCCTGCTGTATTTTATAATACAATCATGCACACACATATAAATGCCCTTGACATGTCCAAGGGTCCAATCACACACATAAAACTATAAGCCATAATAGTTGGATCCTGCATCCACAAAGTTAGCACATCCTACTATTATCCTGCCTAAATTATGTATGACATGTGCATAATTAAACTAATACCAAATACACAGAGGCAAAACCCTAGCTCTGATATCAATTGTTGGTTGCTACTCGGAAAACCTAGAGGTTCCACTGTACAAAATTTTGTACAAAGGTCTGAACCTTTTCCTAGCTACCATGTGTTCTTTTAAATTAAATTTTGGATCGCCTGCGGAACTTAACACGTTTGATCCAAAACTTAATCTATTTGTTCTTTTAGGTTTTGACTTGGATCTCCTTAAGTTATTAATTCCATTAAATATTAATTTCCATAAAAGGTTCCCAGTACTGACGTGGCGAGGCACATGGCCTTCTTGGATATGGGAGCAACCACCACCGACTAGACAAAACCTTTAATAGAAAGCTAATATTTAATTTCCTAAAATAACTTTAGGTTAACCAAAGAGAACAATCAAATCACAAGGAAAAGAAAGAAAACAAAAGAACACAACTTCGAAAAACATATTCGAAATACTAGAACGTAAGCCTCTTGTATTTGGTATTATTTCCAAAAATAACTAGTATGATGCGGAAAGAAAAAATACTAGTTATACCTTCTAGAAAGACCTCTTGATCTTCTACCGTATTCCTCTTCTAACCTCGGACGTTGTGTGGGCAACGATCTTCCGAGATGAGAACCACCAAGCACCTTCTTCTTCCTTCTAGGTTTCGGCCACCAAAATTCTCCAAGAGAAGTAGAGGTCCGGCCACCACCACCAAGCTCCAAGGGATGCAAGAAACAAAACCTCCTTTCTCTCTTTCTTCTTCTAGCTAGAACCGGCCACCATCAAGAGTTCCAAGAGGGATTGCCACCGGCCACAAGAAGAAGAGAAGAGAAAGAAGCTAGGGCCAGCCACCAAGGAGGAAAAGAGAGGAAGAATAAAATAGAGTTGATCACCCATGAAGGCACCTCTACCCCCTCTTTTATAATCCTTGGTCTTGGCAAATAAGGAAATTTAATTAAAAAACTTCCTTAATTCTTTTGCCATTAAAAGGAAATTTTATTTAATTAAAATAAATTTTCTTTTCTATTTGTAATGTGACCACCTTAATCCTTTAATCAAGGAAATTTTAATTCACACAAGAATTAAAACTTCCTTATTTGCTTTCGGAAATTTATAAAAATTTCTCAAATAATTTTTCCTTTCATGGTGGTTAATAAAAAGGAAATAAATTAAAATCTTTCTTTTAAACATGTGGATAAAAGAAAGTTATCTCTAAAAATTAAAATCTCTCTTAATCTACAAATAAGGAAAGATATCAAATCTTTTCTTAATCTTTGTAGAAACTAATAAAAGAGAATATTTAATTTTAAACTCTCTTTTAAATTATTATCATGGTTAAAAAGGAAAGTTTTCTTAAAAATAAAATCTCCTTTCAATCTACAAATAAGGAAAGATTTCAAATCTTTTCTTAATCTTTTGTAGAAAGCTTTAAAAGGAAAGATTTAATTTTTAAACTCTCTTTTAAAACTATGATATCCACATAAGAAATAATTTTAATAAAAAATTCTTTTTAATATGATGTGGCAGGCCACCTAAGCTTGGGCTCCAAGCTATTGGGCGGCCACCTTAAGGCCAACCTTTAGGCTTGGCCGGCCCTAAGCTTGAGCTTCAAGCTTAGCTTGGCCGACCCCTATTGGTTGGGTAAGAAGGTGGGTATGTGGTGGGTATAAATCTCTATATACAAGAGGCTACGATAGGGACCGAGAGGAGGAATTGGTTTTGGTCTCCCGATAAAATTAAGCATCCCGTGCTCGCCCCGAACACACAACTTAATTTTATCAATAATAATTCATTCCACTAGAGAACTATTATTGAACTACCGCACCAATCCCAAATTACATTTTGGGCTCCTTCTTATCATGAGTGTGTTAGTCTCCTGTGTTTAAGATATCGAATGTCCACTAATTAAGTGAGTTACTGACAACTCATTTAATTAATATCTTAGTCCAAGAGTAGTACCACTCAACCTTATCATCATGTCGGACTAGGTCCACCTGCAGGGTTTAACATGACAATCCTTATGAGCTCCTCTTGAGGACATTATCAACCTAGTATCTCTAGGACACAGTTTCCTTCTATAATCAACAACACACACTATAAGTGATACCAATTCCCAACTTATCGGGCTTATTGATTCATCGAACTAAATCTCATCCATTGATAAATTAAAGAAATAAATATCAAATATATGTGCTTGTTATTATATTAGGATTAAGAGCACACACTTCCATAATAACCGAGGTCTTTGTTTCTTTATAAAATCAGTATAAAAGAAACGACCTCAAATGGTCCTACTCAATACACTCTAAGTGTACTAGTGTAATTATACAGTCAAAATAAACTGATACCTAATTACACTACGACCTTCTAATGGTTTGTTCCTTTCCATTTTGGTCGTGAGCTACTGTTTATAATTTATAAGGTACTGATAACATGATCCTCTGTGTGTGACACCACACACCATGTTATCTACAATATAAATTAATTGAATAACTACATTTATCATAAATGTAGACATTTGACCAATGTGATTCTTATTACTAAATAAATGTTTATACCAAAAGCTAGGCATTTAGTATACACTCTAACAATCTCCCACTTATACTAAAAGACTAAGCTGTCATATCTGCTGCCATACATCTGATTCCTAACCCTTCAACATGTCCATCAAAAGCTCTTACCTTAAGGACCTCGGTGGAAGGATCTATAGGTCATCACCTGATGCAATCTAGGCAGCAACAACTTCTCCTCGTTTATACGATTTCTCGTATTGGGTGGTACTTGCGCTCTTTTGTGTTTACTTGCCTTTATAGACTTATGGTTTCTTCGAGTTTGCTACTGCACCAATATTATTACAATAAATTGTAATAATCTTTGGACAAACAAGAAATCATATCTAAGTCTATCTTGAGATTATTGAGTCATTCAGCTTTTATAGCTACCTCAGAGGCTTGCCATATACTAAGCTTCTATGGTGGAGTCCAGAAAAACACTTATGCTTATCACTCTTCCATAGTTATGACTTTATCTCCTAAAGTAAAAACAAAACCCCGAGGTTGACTTATTATTGTCCCTATCCGATTGGAAGTCAAAATCCATGCAACCCACAAGGACCAAATTAACTGTCTTGTAAGCTAGCATATAATCTCTAGTGCCTCTAAGGTACTACAATATATGCTTTACTGCAGTCCACTGTCCTTGTCCAGGGTTACTTTGATATCTGCTAACTATGCCTTTGGCAAAACAGATTTCTGATCTCGTGCATAGCATACATTAGGCTTTCAACAGCCGTAGCATAAAGAACTGCCTATATTTCCTTTATCTCCTTTGATGTCTACAGAGACATATCTTTAGATAAAGTTACTCCATCCTGAAAAGGTAAGAAACCTTTCTTGGAGTTTTGTATGCTTAAAACGAACAAGGATTTTTCCGATGTATGAAGCTTGGGATAAGTAAAATATTCTTTTCTTGCGATCCCTTATTACTTTGATCTCAAGAATATATACATTCTCCCAAGTCCTTTATATCGAATTGTTTGGACAACCATACCCGTATTTCTGACAACATTTTGATATTGTTTCCAACTACCAAAAATGTTATCTAAGTATAGTACAAAAAATACCACCACGTTTCCATCACATCTTTTGTATACACAAGACTTATCCGGTTACTAAATCCATAGATCTGGATTACTTTGATAAACCGGATATTCCAAGACCTTGAAGCTTTGCCTCAGTCCATAGACTGATTGAGCTTACACAAGATGCTCTTAGCCCTTTGCAATGAACCCTTCGGTTGCTTTATATGGATGTTTTCTTCAAGACTTCCATTAAGGAACTGTCTTGACATCCACTTGCCAAATAGATAAAAAATCCGGATAGACTTAAGCATGACTACCAGTGAAAAGTTTCCTTTTCATCAAGCCTTGCTTTGAAAGTTACTACCTTCCTGCTCATCCTCTTTTCCTATTATAGACCTTTTACACCCAACGGCTTTTACACCATTTGGTGATTCTACAAGCTTCAGATTTTATTAGAATATATATATTCTAATTCTTTTATTCATTACTTTTGCCAAGATGTGCATCTTTATCTTGGAGTGCTTCATCATATGATCGGAGATCAGGTTCATGTCCTCCAGGATCGAGTCCAAAAACTCTCCCAAAACATGAACTTATTTAGGTTGCATAACAACCCTCCCACTACAACAAGACACTTTAGTAATTGTGTATCAATTTGTGATACGTGTTGCAGTTTTCTTGTGGTATCTCATCTTGTACAGTTGGTACTAGGTTAGACATGTCCTTTATTATTTCCTTAAGAACAAATTTACTTGTGAGCACGTGGTTCGGTATATAGTCTTTTGCTAAAAATCAGTCATTGATGCTAACAATGACCTTCTGATTTTAAGACTATAAACCTACTTTTGTTTATCTAGGATAACTTACAAACAAGTGAACTCCTATCCAACTTATCATTGTCTCTCTTTAACATATGTGCTGGATTACCCGAATCCGAATATGCTTCAAAATAGGTTTTCACCTATTCAGCAATTCTATATGAGTAGAGAGTTCTAACTTGGAAGGTACTATGTTCACTTTCGTTATCAGAGTTTATCCTTAAAACAAATTTGGTAATTTTCTGAATAACTCATCATCTATCTAATTATTTCATAAGAGTCTTTTACCTTCTTTCTACTACACCATCCTTGTTGGGGTGTACCAGGTGCAGTTAGTTGGGGTTGAAATCCAACTACTGATAAGTGACTCCTAAAATCTCTCAAGAGGTACTTGCCACTATGATCTTACCATAGTGACATTTACTTTAACATTTCTCCGCATCAGCCTTGTACTCTTTGAACTAATCAAAGTACTTAGTCTTGCGGTACATTAAGTAAATTTATTTGTATCTTGAATAGTTGTCTATAAAATAGATGAAATATTCAATACTACCTCTTGTCTGGATAGTCATAGGATCACATAAATCAGAATGAACCGATTTCAACATATCTTTGACTCCATACCCTTGGACTTAAAAGCTTCTTGGTTATTTTCCTTCCAAGTAAGACTCGCAGGTTGGAAAGATTTCCACTACTAATGAACCCAAAAGTTCATCAGCTACCAATGAATCCTACTTAAGTTAATATAACCTAGCCTTAGATGTCAAAGATATAATTGGTTCATTTTCGAAGGTTGCTTTCTCTTAAGTTAGAAGATGTGTTATTAATTTCCATTTGTTGCATCATGGGAGTTATTGGATTATAAATTGTCAACCAACATACCGAATAGATAACTTGCCTATTTTTCTTGATAACAACTTTGTTATCAAAATAGACACAATATCTATTCTATAATAGTTTAGAAACTGAAATCGGGTTCTTTCTAAACTTAGTATGTAAAGACAATTCCTAATAATCCAAATTTTATTCCTATTAGAGAATAAACCTCTCCCATCGCAACAGCTGCTACTCAGTAGTGCCCATGTTGACGGTGTTTTTATTTTCATTTAGTTGTCGGGTTTCTGGAACCCTGCAATGAATTGCAGACATGATCGGTGGCTCCCATATCTACACACCAGTCCGGTAGATAACTCCACTAAACATGTATCAACTAATGAATAAAATACACCTATATTGTTCTTAGTTCTAAGAGGATCTACCTTAATGTCCAAATTCTATTTCCAATCAATTATAATTGGGACCACTAAGTCTATCCTAAAGTATATCAGCTAGGGATTGACCATCTTCCTAAGAATCACAAAAATATTTGGTTAAGACCAACTCCTTAAAAATCCCCATGAATTTTGTATGCCACGTTAGTGTGGACGTATACAAATTCAAAGAGGAAATTTTATCATTTAATTTTATTATCTTGTCAACCTTACTTTATGACGAATAAAATTAATAGTTGGTCTATCTTTAATCAAATATTTGGTCAAGACTCTAAATTTAAAATAATATTGATTCCTCTAACAATACTATTTAAATTTACCAACACCTCAAAACACCGTGAATTTTGCATGCCACGTTAGTGTGGTCGTATACAAAATCAACATTTGTAAGAGGAGGGTTTTACCCATTAACTATCTTGTCAACGTAACTTTATGACAAATAAAATTATCTCAAACACCGTTAATTTTGTATGCCACGTTAGTGTGGACGATACAAAATCAATCATTTGTAAGAGGGTTTTAACCCTTTAATTTTATTATCTTGTCAACCTAGTTTTATGACAAATTAATAGTTGGTTTCATTTGGTCACACAAATAATAGCGATGACTCCGATGGGAGGATACTATTAGATGTGTCTAAGTGTATACCATTACTTGACACTAAGTCCATTAATAAGATTATGCCCCTTCCGTTGGGGAAGATCACACGCTCTTAATTAACTTCCTATAGTCATCCAAAAATGGAAGTCTGTTCTAGTGATCCGCAAACAAGCTCATCCGTTATGGAGGAAGGCACTCAGAGCCAACGCGCAAGCTTGTTTGCATCACTTACAAACCAGTAATGGAGACCATGGGATTTACTTAAAAATCCCTCTCCCACTTAGTTATTTATTAATGAGGAATTTTAACTATGCTAGCCTACTAAACTTGTAAACTAACATGCACACACAGCACAATATAAAAGCAATAAATAGAAAATCTAATTTTCAACTATTATGGCTTTTATCTCTAGTTGTCCTCCGTGTGTTGTCATCCCAAGCTGCTGCCATATTTGGCCACCGCCACCGGGTCTAGCTGTCGCATCCATCTTGCTCCTTGTTCCGCTGCGCCTCTGGTCCTTAGAAGGCTCCACGCTTTGCAAGATTCGATCCGCGACATAAATAGAATTTTACAATTTTGATCCTATATTCCATAAAAGGAATGTACATGTATCTAGATCAAAATAAAATCATAATAAAACTAAATACAGCTCCTGCTGTATTTTATAATACAATCATGCACACACATATAAATGCCCTTGACATGTCCAAGGGTCCAATCACACACATAAAACTATAAGCCATAATAGTTGGATCCTGCATCTACAAAGTTAGCACATCCTACTATTATCCTGCCTAAATTATGTATGACATGTGCATAATTAAACTAATACCAAATACACAGAGGCAAAACCCTAGCTCTGATATCAATTGTTGGTTGCTACTCGGAAAACCTAGAGGTTCCACTGTACAAAAATTTTGTACAAAGGTCTGAACCTTTTCCTAGCTACCATGTGTTCTTTAAAATTAAATTTTGGATCGCCTGCGGAACTTAACACGTTTGATCCAAAACTTAATCTATTTGTTCTTTTAGGTTTTGACTTGGATCTCCTTAAGTTATTAATTCCATTAAATATTAATTTCCATAAAAGGTTCCCAGTACTGACGTGGCGAGGCACATGGCCTTCTTGGATATGGGAGCAACCACCACCGACTAGACAAAACCTTTAATAGAAAGCTAATATTTAATTTCCTAAAATAACTTTAGGTTAACCAAAGAGAACAATCAAATCACAAGGAAAAGAAAGAAAACAAAAGAACACAACTTCGAAAAACATATTCGAAATACTAGAACGTAAGCCTCTTGTATTTGGTATTATTTCCAAAAATAACTAGTATGATGCGGAAAGAAAAAATACTAGTTATACCTTCTAGAAAGACCTCTTGATCTTCTACCGTATTCCTCTTCTAACCTCGGACGTTGTGTGGGCAACGATCTTCCGAGATGAGAACCACCAAGCACCTTCTTCTTCCTTCTAGGTTTCGGCCACCAAAATTCTCCAAGAGAAGTAGAGGTCCGGCCACCACCACCAAGCTCCAAGGGATGCAAGAAACAAAACCTCCTTTCTCTCTTTCTTCTTCTAGCTAGAACCGGCCACCATCAAGAGCTCCAAGAGGGATTGCCACCGGCCACAAGAAGAAGAGAAGAGAAAGAAGCTAGGGCCGGCCACCAAGGAGGAAAAGAGAGAAAGAATAAAATAGAGTTGATCACACATGAAGGCACCTCTACCCCCTCTTTTATAATCCTTGGTCTTGGCAAATAAGGAAATTTAATTAAAAACTTCCTTAATTCTTTTGCCATTAAAAAGGAAATTTTATTTAATTAAAAATAAATTTTCTTTTCTATTTGTAATGGCCGGCCACCTTAATCCCTTTAATCAAGGAAATTTTAATTCACACAAGAATTAAAACTTCCTTATTTGCTTTCGGAAATTTATAAAATTTCTCAAATAATTTTTCCTTTCATGGTGGTTAATAAAAGGAAATTTAATAAATTAAAATCTTTCTTTTAAACATGTGGATAAAAGAAAGTTATCTCTAAAAATTAAAATCTCTCTTAATCTACAAATAAGGAAAGATATCAAATCTTTTCTTAATCTTTTGTAGAAACTAATAAAAGAGAATATTTAATTTTTAAACTTCTCTTTTAAATTATTATCATGGTTTAAAAATAAAATCTCCTTTCAATCTACAAATAAGGAAAGATTTCAAATCTTTTCTTAATCTTTTGTAGAAAGCTTTAAAAGGAAAGATTTAATTTTTAAACTCTCTTTTAAAACTATGATATCCACATAAGAAATAATTTTAATAAAAAATCCTTTTTTAATATGATGTGGCCGGCCACCTAAGCTTGGGCTCCAAGCTATTGGCCGGCCACCTTAAGGCCAACCTTTAGGCTTGGCCGGCCCTAAGCTTGAGCTTCAAGCTTAGCTTGGCCGGCCCCTATTGGTTGGGTAAGAAGGTGGGTATGTGGTGGGTATAAATCTCTATATACAAGAGGCTACGATAGGGACCGAGAGGAGGAATTGGTTTTGGTCTCCCGATAAAATTAAGCATCCCGTGCTCGCCCCGAACACACAACTTAATTTTATCAATAATAATTCATTCCACTAGAGAACTATTATTGAATTACCGCACCAATCCCAAATTACATTTTGGGCTCCTTCTTATCATGAGTGTGTTAGTCTCCCTGTGTTTAAGATATCGAATGTCCACTAATTAAGTGAGTTACTGACAACTCATTTAATTAATATCTTAGTCCAAGAGTAGTACCACTCAACCTTATCATCATGTCGGACTAGGTCCACCTGCAGGGTTTAACATGACAATCCTTATGAGCTCCTCTTGAGGACATTATCAACCTAATATCTCTAGGACACAGTTTCCTTCTATAATCAACAACACACACTATAAGTGATATCATTTCCCAACTTATCGGGCTTATTGATTCATCGAACTAAATCTCATCCATTGATAAATTAAAGAAATAAATATCAAATATATGTGCTTGTTATTATATTTGGATTAAGAGCACACACTTCCATAATAACCGAGGTCTTTGTTTCTTTATAAAATCAGTATAAAAGAAACGACCTCAAATGGTCCTACTCAATACACTCTAAGTGTACTAGTGTAATTATACAGTCAAAATAAACTGATACCTAATTACACTACGACCTTCTAATGGTTTGTTCCTTTCCATTTTGGTCGTGAGCTACTGTTTATAATTTATAAGGTACTGATAACATGATCCTCTGTGTGTGACACCACACACCATGTTATCTACAATATAAATTAATTGAACAACTACATTTATCATAAATGTAGACATTTGACCAATGTGATTCTTATTACTAAATAAATGTTTATACCTAAAGCTAGGCATTTAGTATACACCCTAACAGTAGGGGCGCTGCCCCTGGGCCCCGCAAGGGGATCCGTTCCGCGATTGCGCCCGAAACCGCTAAACGGGACCGCAGGGAAATTTTACTCATAAAAAATGTAAAAATTATTTTAAAATTACAGAAAAATTATAATTTTGAATTATATATTAATTTGTGATAGTCATGGCCCAAAATACCCAATAAGATTGGATTTGTGTTATAATTCATAATACGGCCTGCGTGCCATCATATGATTGTGTGTGCTGTATTTTTATTTTTTTTTCCCACGGCCTGCGCGTCGTGCCTTTCTCTTATTCTGGTTGTAAATTAGATTTAGACTCGAATGTAACTCGAGTTTCAAATTGTAATGTACAAATTGGAGCGGTGGAGGGTCCACACGAGACGGAGTTCCGAGGCGGGCACGAGCAACACAAGGTGGTCAAAGGGAGGAGCTTGGAGAAGTTGTTGACCCTAGGTTGACCATTCGATCTTCTCATTGGCTTGAGAAGATCGTAGTAGGGCCATGACTAAATCACAAATAGATTAATTAATTAATTGTTATGTATCTGATGCATGTTTAATAATTAATTAATTAATTAGTGCCTTAACGATTAGATTAGATCTAAGTCGTGCACATGATGCACCATTGCAATTAGATTAGATCTAAGTCGTGCACAAGATGCATCCTTCTCGATTAGATTAGATCTAGATCAAACCAACTCTAAATGCCTAACCGTGCCGTGATACCTATCACTACCTCGATCACATGTATTGTTGAATCTGCCAAAGCAGAGCAATACATATTATCTTGGTAGGGTACGGAGGGACAATCTTGGTCCCGCTTATCAACGCATGGGTGAATACAAACTCAATTAGATTGAGTATTCCTAGTTACTCGGTTGGATCGAGTCAACTATAGGCATTCTTCCAATAGTTGGAAAGGTAGGACAAAATCACGTTTATATTAACTCTCGGGCGTATTAGCCAAAGCTAACTCGAGTTTTAATATAAATGCGGATATTGATTCTATAAACAAGAGTTGCATAGAGATGTAATTGGTAATCGTTACAGCCGATCATACTAAGCCTTGGGCGATAGCCAAAGCTAACTCAAGGGTTAGTATGATGTGGATCTTGTCCCACAAGAATTATTGTATTCGGGAGCATCATTTAGTTAAAGGCATAATTAAATGATTTTAAAAGAATATGATATTTATTTCGCAAATTTTCGTTGTAGATAACCATGACGTCGAACACGAATTCCTTCTCCTCGCGATCCGTCTTGAGAAGGACAAGCTCAAGGAGCGAATTTGGACTGGTACGGAACTTGAGAATAGTTCTCACTCGGGAACGTGGAGCAGCCCATTCCGAGGCTCCTCCCGCCACGCGAGCTGGCCGGGATGCTTACAAGAAGCATCAAGATGACGCATTAGATGTGTCCTGTCTAATGCTCGCGACCATGAACTCAGAGCTTGAAGCAACACGAGTTGATGGGCGCTACGATATGGTTGAGCATCTTCGCCAACTATATCGGGGACAAGCGAGGCATGAGAGATTTCAGTGCAAGATGTCAGACGGGGCTCCCGTAGGTCCTTATGTACTCAAGATGATTGGGTACATAGAGAACCTACAAAGACTGGGGTTCCCACTTGGCCAAGAGCTGGCCACTGACTTGATCTTGCAGTCCTTGCCAGATAGCTATAGTCAATTCGTTCTGAACTATAACATGAACGAGATTGACAAGCCACTGCCCGAGCTACTTAGTATGTTACGAACTGCTGAGATTAACCTTAAGAAGGTTAAGCCCATTCTGATGGTCCAGAAGCACAAGGGCAAGGGCAAGCCCAAAGGTAAGGGAAAGTCCCAAACCAAGGGCAAAGGCAAGGCACTGAAGCCTAAAGGAGGGGTCGCTAAGGATGCTACCCGCTTCCACTGCGGTCAGACTGGGCACTGGAAGAGGAACTGCAAGGTATACTTGGAAGATCTTAAGAAGAAGAGAAATAAGATTTCTACTTCAGGTATAAATGTTATAGAAGTCAATATCTCTATTTCTTTGTCGTGGGTATTAGATACCGGATGTGCTTCGCACATTTGTACTAATGTACAAGCACTGAGAAATAGCAGAGCATTGACAAAGGGCGAGATAGACCTACGAGTAGGCAATGGAGCACGGGTTCAAATTAGGGACTTATTTTCTATCTCTGCCCTCTGGGCTTATACTAGAGTTAGACGATTGTTGTTATGTGCCTGCATTGACTAAGAACATTATATCAGTTTCTTGTTTGGACAAGAAAGGATTCTCGTTTATAATAAAGAACAAATGTTGTTCTGTCTATTTAAACGATATGTTCTATTGTAATGCACCTCTGATGAACGGACTCTATATTCTAGACCTTGAGAGCCCTATCTATAACATTAGTACCAAGAGGTTTAAATCGAATGATATGAACCACACCTATCTCTGGCATTGTCGCTTAGGTCATATAAATGACAAGCGCTTATCCCAGCTCCATAAGGATGGTTTGCTGGACTCATTTGATTTTGAATCATATGAGATATGCGAGTCATGCCTACGAGGCAAGATGACCAAGACTCCCTTTAGTGGGCACAACGAGAGAGCAACTGATTTGTTAGGACTCATACATAGTGATGTATGCGGCCCTTTCAATGTTGCTGCTAGAGGTGGTTATAGATACTTCATCACATTTACTGATGACTTCAGTAGATATGGTTATGTGTACTTGATGACACATAAGTCTGAATACTTTGAAAAGTTCAAAGAATTCAAGAATGAAGTACAAAACCAACTTGGCAAGAGTATTAAAATACTTCGATCAGATCGAGGTGGTGAATACTTAAGCCATGAGTTTCGTGACTATTTAGCTGAGTGTGGAATTCTATCCCAACTCACTCCTCCTGGAACACCACAGTGGAATGGTGTGTCCGAAAGGAGGAATCATACCTTATTAGATATGGTACGGTCTATGATGAGTCACACAGATCTTCCGACATACCTCTGGGGTTATGCTCTAGACACGGCAGCTTTCATTCTCAACCGAGTTCCATCCAAGGCCGTGATAAAGACACCATATAGGATATGGACTGGGAGAGATGCCCAGGTGTCTTTCATGAGGATTTGGGGTTGTGAGGCTTACGTACGACGTCAAGTCTCAGACAAATTAGGACCCAAATCCGACAAGTGCTATTTCATCGGATATCCCAAGGAAACTAAGGGATATTACTTCTACATTCCCAGTCAGCACAAGGTAGTTGTGGCAAAGACTGGGATCTTTCTAGAAAGGGACTTTGTTTCTAGAAAGACTAGTGGGAGCGCGTTCGATCTTGAAGAAGTTCAAGATGCGAACAATAGCACTGATGCCTTGATGGAAGTTGAACTGGAACCACAAAGTGTTGTGGATGATGTTGTTCCACAAAGAGTTGAGGAACAACAACCAGTTCAAGTAGACATACCTCTTCGCAGGTCTGATAGGGTACGTTGTCAGCCTGAGAGATACTCATTCTCTTGTCTGACCATGATGACATTGTGCTCATAGAGGATGAGCCTACCACCTATCAAGATGATAGGTCCATTAATGGCTAGAGGCCATTCTCGGAGCTGGAATCTTCGATTCGATGATGCGATCAAACAGTTTGGTTTCATCAAGAACGAAGATAAGCCTTGTGTCTACAAGAAGGTTGTAGAAAACATAGTTATCTTCCTCATATTGTATGTGGATGACATACTACTCATTGGGAAGGACATCTCTATACTTCAGTCTGTCAAGACCTGGCTAGGGAGTTGCTTCTCAATGAAGGACTTAGGTGAGGCATCCCGCATTCTTGGGATACAGATCTATAGAGATAGATCTAAGAGATTGCTTGGCCTAAGTCAGAGTACATACATTGATGAGGTACTCCTACGGTTTGCCATGCAGAACTCCAAGAAGGGATTTCTGCCGATGTCACATGGCGTGAGTCTTTCGAAGACTCAAGGTCCCTCTTCTAGAGAGGAGAGAGACCGCATGGATCAGATCCTTTATGCCTCAGCCATAGGATCGATCATGTACGTCATGCTATGTACTCGACCTGATGTCTCGTATGCTTTGAGCATGACTAGAAGATACCAGTCAGATCTAGGTGAAAGTCACTAGATAGCGGTCAAGAATATTCTTAAGTACTTAAGAAGGACTAAAGAATATTTCTTGATATATGGAGGCAATGATAAGCTAGCTGTAAAGGGTTACAGTGATGCTAGCTTTCAGACCGATCAGGATGATTAAAGATCACAGTCGAGGTTCGTGTTTTGCTTGAATGGTAGTGCTATGAGCTGGCAGAGTTCACAGCAATTCTACAACGTTTCCATCTCATTCGAGAGATTATCGATAGAGGAGATGTGAAGATTTGCAGAGTACCTACAGAGGCTAACATTGCAGATCCCTTGACCAAGGCTTTGGTACAGAGGAAGCATGATGGTCACACTAGGTCATTAGGCCTTAGAGCCTATACTGATTGGCACTAGTGCTAGTGGGAGATTGTTAGTTAGAGCCCTAGAGCCAATCATTTGATGATTGTATGGACTCATGTATATCATATTCATGTATATATATTAAGGCATTTGGTTTTTGGTTATTATGCTTATTTGTATTAGTGCCAGATAAAATAAGTATAGTAACGTCCTAGAGTAGAAAGGTTCTTACCTATATCAATCGATTGGTTGAATCGATAGTGAGATGATATAGGGAACACTACTCTAAATCATTCCTAGTCGAGTATTAACATTCAGGGACAATGTTAATACAATAAGACTAGCATGTAGGTCAGCTCGATGACTTGATCTCACAAGTCATGGATATAGAGATATCAAGCTGACACATGGGTATGCATTAGAGAATGTATACTGAATGACCCGCCATGAGAAAGTATCATGGATCGTTATATGAGTGTCATATACTTTCTCATGTGGCTATTAGTATGACTATTAGTCCTTTGACCTGAAGTCACCATGGATTCCTACATAAGGAGTTATGTACTTTGGTTTCGTCAAACGTCACCCGTAACTGGGTGGACTATAAAGGCGATTACTGGGTATATAACGAATTATGTAGAGGGATGTGAGTGATGTAGATGGGATCTATCCCTCCCATATGACGGGAGCGACATCGGTATTCTTGATAGAGTTAGACCACGAAGTGCATGGCCATGCCCAAATGAGTCAACATTAGATGTTGAGCTCATTTGATTGAGTGAGTCTACTTGGAGTTCAAGATTTAGATTGATTAGAGGATGACACGGTCTATGCCTCACATTGATCAATCTAGATATCTAGGATAGAAGGACAATGCACTATGTGAAAAACGACGTTTTACTTCGCCACGATTTACTTCATCAATTTAAATATACGAGGTAAAAGTGTATAAGCAACTTCGCAGAAAAAACTGACGAAGTATATACAAATATAGACTTCGCAGATTTAAAAACGCGGGCTTCGCTTTAAACTGAAATAAGCTATTACTTCGGAAAGTTGTTAAATACCGAAGTAGTAACGTCGTGAATAGAATTTTTAGTGTTTACTCCGAAGTAATAGTACAAGAGTTAACTTTTATTTTGAGACCACTTTTATTTCCCCCCACTTTTTCGTTAACTTCCCTCTGCCGAAATAAGGTTGGACCTCCTCTTCCTTCCCCTTCATTTCAGTCCTCTCCGTTCCCTCTCGTTAGGGCTTCCCTCTACCGAAATAAGGTTGGACCTCCTCTTCCTTCCCCTTCATTTCAGTCCTCTCCGTTCCCTCTCGTTAGGGCTTCCGATTTGGAGTCTTAGGCAACAGAGACAAAGGTTTCCTCGTTAGGGCTTTCGAAATAAGGTTTGGCAACTTGAACTTTCTTACGCAGGGTTTAGGTTGCAAGTGTTTGAGATATACCGTATGTTTTCTTTCCTTCGATTTCTTTTTCTTATTCTTCTTCTTTTTCTCCTCCTTTATTTTGCAAAATCATGTTTTAGACGGTCTCCAATTTGTTGTAGGTTTGGTGCTATTCTTCCAACAAAGACAAGTGTTTGGAATTTTTTTTGCTTTTTTTTTCAGTCTCTATGTTTACGAGGTCATTACCTAAAGGGCTGATTCATGATGCTTTCTTGGAGTAGATACTTCTGTTTTCAGTTGTTCTTTATTTGGTTTGTTGTTGTGGATCGTGATGAGACCAGTGGTGGGGGCTGCCATAGTGCTCACTGGTCAGTGGGAAGGCAAGGAACACAAATTTCCAGCGACGGCAACTGCTTCTGGTGGCCCGCAGACCTTCAAAGGTTTCTCCGATGAAGTCTTGGGGAAGAAGAGTGTGGCAACCTTGGAAACCGTGGCCAGCAAGGCAAGAGAGGTTGCATTCAAATTTTGTGCCCCGAAAGTCAAAATGAACAGGGAGGGCGGTGGTTTCAAGAATGGCACGTCACCGCTGGAGTTGTGCACGACATTTTCCAAAGTCGAGATCAATCAAGGCACGACATTTGAAATACAAAATTTGAATTCATTCTAAGCAATTCAGTCAAGGCACGACATTTGAAATTTTGAAATTTGAATTCAGTCAAAGAAATTCAGTCAAGACATGGCATTTGCAGCATTTGAAAGTCGAAAATTGAATTCAGTCAAAAAAATTCAGTCAAGGCACGTCATTTCAAATTCAAAATTTGAATTCACAATTTGTTGCTGTAAAATAGTATCAACTACGTCGGTTATTACCAAAAATTCCGAAGTAATATCTATCTATTACTTCGATCCAGAACGAAGCTAAATGTAATTTAATCGATAATTACTTCAAGAATTAATGATATATGACGAAGTAAAAGTAATCCATTACTTCATTTTTAACCGAAGTTAAAGTAGGTATATTACTTCACAACAAATACTAAACGATGAAGTCGAAAAGGATTAATTACTTCGGTGTTTTTAAAAATCGACGAAGTTATATGCACTTTTTACTTCGTAATATGTCCGAACCCGACACCCAATACGACTTCGTTTTTTCTGGGCCTACGACTTCGGAGTTTATCCGAAGTAAAATGAATTTTTTTACTACACGCGTGTCTACTTCGGTAAAAACAGGTCTTTTACTTCAGGTAATCAACGAAGTAAAAAGTCATTTTTCACATAGTGATGTCACATATTTTGTGAGGAGTCACAAGGTGATGTCGGATCTCGACATTCTTGTAACTTGGGTAGTAATGATGTGTTGCTAGATACCGCTCATTACTTATGCTCCTAAATGGATTTAGGGCATTGTCAACGTTACAAGAACCTATAGGGTCACACACTAAGGACAATTAGATGGAGATTTGGTTCATATGATGAACCAAGAGGATTAGATTCATTTGATGAATCATATTGGATTAAGAGTAATCCAAATTGGGCTAATTGAGTTAGACTCAAGTTGATTCATGTATTCAATGAGTCTAATTTAGATTATGACTCATTAAATCAACTTAATTTAATGAATTAGATTCATTATATTAAGTTGGCTTGAATCATATGGTTGGATTAGATCAACCATGAGAGAGATTTGATCAAGTTTGACTTGATTTGAGAGGAAGAGAAAAAGTCATGTTTGACTTGATTTTTTGCCACATCACTAGTGAGTTGGCAAGATGTGGACCAATAGGATTGCTCCACATCATCAATGTGTGCCACCTCATGGAGGTTACAAGCCTCCATAGCATTTAATGTGGTCGGCCCACATTAAATGAGGAGGTTACACTTGTTGCCATGTCATTTAGTGAGGTGGCAAGATGTGGACCAATAGTGTTGATCCACATCATCCTAAAGTGCCACCTCATGGGGGTTACAACTCTTAATGGTCTCCACATTAATTGGAATTAATGTGGGGGTTACACCTCCTAGAGTGGCCGGCCACTTGATGGCTAAGGGGTTGTTTTGAATTTCCTCTCATTGATTTTGATTTGATTCACTCTTCTTCTCCCTTGGGTGCTCTCTCTTCTCCTTCTCCCATTCCTTGGCCGAACACTCCATTGGTGCTAGCACACATTGTGTTTTGGTCATCTCCTTCTACTTGTGTCCGTGTGGATACATATAGAGGTTGTCTACTTTGACAACTAAAGATCCGGCGACATCTTGGACAAGCGGGAACGCGAAGGGCTTCGCTACAAGGGTAATGATCTTAACTTTAGTGTAGATCTAAAGTTTTTACAAACTTGTACAAGAAAAAGGTTTTTCGAAAAATTTTGTTTACGAATCTTTGCACGAGATCCATGGCTTTGGGTGACTCAGGGTTTCCGCGACGCGAAAAAGCGGTTTTCGCGGTCCGACGAACCCAACAGCAAGAATGCCTCACGCTGCGTTCTCCACTAAATTCAGTATGTCAACTGTGAGGGAATCCTCCTTGGAATCTTCTGGGAAGACCCTGCATTGAAATTCGTTGAAGGAAAAAGTTTCCGCATCTGGCAAAGTGTAGGCTCCTGGGGTCCTCTATTTTCAAAGAGCATCCTTCAAGCAAATTACCACGACATTTTTGAGTGTTGCAGATCAGGTTATATAGCGGTATGACCGACCCCAAAGACCACATATGTGAATTCGAGAATGCCTCTCTATTGCATCAATATATAGATGACATCAAATGTCAAGTCTTCCTGACAACTCTATCGGACTCGGCGCAAAGTTAGTTCAATCGTCTCCACACCTCATCCATTCAAACCTTCGAGAACTTGATGGTCGTGTTCATGCAGCACTTTGCCACTAGCCCGAGGTACCAAAAAACTCCACACGACCTGTTTGCCCTCAAGTAGAATCCCAAAGAACCCTTGAAGGAATACATACAATAATTCAATCGTGTAGCTATAGATGCTCTTTTGGTTACCCAAGAGGTGCATGCCAATGTCTTCTCACAAGGTTTGACATATAGGGATTTCTTTAGATCTCTGGTAAAGAAGCCTCCAATCGACTTCGATGGGTTGCAAGCCCAAACACTCAAATTTGTTTAGGTGGACGAAAATCAATCGATAAAGAGAAAGGAAGTGCCGACTCTAGTTCCCGCCCCTACCTAGCTGGATTACAAGGCTCCCCCTCCTCTTTTATGGAATTAGGAATTTGCCAACCAGAGGGGAGACATGGTTGTGTAGACAATGGAGACTACTTTGACCTCTGTATCCGAGTTGGGATGAGAGTCTTTCAAGGCAGAGTGTTATTGTGTCTACCATCTATTCGACACTCACTCCACTCGATGTGGCTAGCAGTATGTGAGGAAATTATAATGAGTGGTCGATCAATGGAGAGCCAGTCAAAGTCAACCTAGTAAAAGAAGATCTCCCAAACCTTACAAGTGTCATCGTCGGCCTGACCATAATGCTTATATCAATCGTCATTCAGATTGACAATCTTGCTCTCCCCCAGGGAGCCCTGAGGCTCCTCTTGATCTTGTCGAGAAGCGGCTGAGGGGAAGGACAAAGACAAAAAGGCAAAGGCAAGATTAATCTCCAAGGGACTGTAAATATGATTTTAGGAGGCTCAACGGATGGAGATTTCACTCGATCCCGAAGGGCTCATGGTAGAAGATTGGAAAGTTACGCAGTTAGCATCAGTCAAGGGAAAAATAAAGGGCCCTTCAATTAGCTTCAGACCTGAGGATTTGGAGGGAATAGAAACCCCTCATGATGATATTTTAGTGATCGAGGCTTTCATCGCCAACTACAGGGTGAAAAGAGTTTTCGTAGATATGGGTAGCTCGATCAACATCATTTTCAAAAGGGTCTTCGACCAAATACAACTAGACAGGGAGGAACTTCATCCTAGACATACCTATCTATATGGATTTACCGAGCATGAAGTGCAGCAGCTCGGTCAGATTGATCTCTCCCTTTCCTTATGGTAAGAACCATTGATAAGGACTCAACGTACACCATTCATTGTTGTGAACACAGCTTCCATTTATAATGTCATACTTGGGAGGCCGATGCTAAGTGCTTTCTAGACAGGGATCTCCACTTTCTATCAAAAAATCAAGTTTATGGTGGAAAACCGAGTCGGGGAAGTGAAAGGTGTTAGTGCAGTTTGTAGTAATGGTCTAACCAAGTTTCGATGAATGACAAATAAATTAAGTTAAGTATAATTGTAACCTAACCACTTTACCAAGTGTGCAGGAGTTAACCAGATAAGTTGATGGGCCGACCGGATATCAGGGGAGAAGTCTAGAAAAGTCAACGGACCAACCAAATATCTGGCGAGAAGTCTAGCTAGGTTAACGGGTCGACCGGATAGCTGGTGTGAAGTCCAGCTAGGTCAACGGGCCGATTGGATAGCTGGTGCAAAGTCCAAATAGGTCGACGAACCGACTGAGTATCTAGCAGGAAGTCCAGTTAAATCTGTAGACCAGACAACTGGCAAATTAATAAGTAAAGGTAAGTCACTGGAGGAGAGTGACTAAGTGAGGATGCATCCCGGTTAAGGGGACAGTAGGCGTCAATCCAGGTCAGGTCGATTTTGGATCCCTAATCTAAGATTTTGACTAGTTCCTGGTCCGGGGAGGACAAGAACTAATTACTATTGTTTATTATTATTGTGCTAACATTTGTTTTGCATAGATGTTTTAGTTATTAGACTAACACATGTTGTAGGGCAAAAGGAGAAAAAACCTTCGGATGAACAATGTCCGAAGGTGCCTTCGTACTGTTCATGGAAGGCACCTTCCAAGGGATAAAACTTGACCGCTTCGACGATAAGCTGCAGCAAACTTTGGGATAAAGTTTATCCCATTGGAGGTGTCTTCCAAGGCTATGGAAGGCGCCCCTCAATGCCCTATATAAGGTAGTCTCGAGGAAGCTTCAAATAATAACACATATACGAGCTACTATGCATCTATTTGAGGTTCCGACTGTTCCGGGCTCCTGCTACCACTCTACTATGAAGCTGTTGTGTCTAACGACTACTCCGAGGACTTTTGATCACTACCGATAGACTGACATCGACACACAAACAAGCTACTTCATTTCCCAAGTGTCGGTAACATCTTTTGTACTTAAATTCTGTAAATGGGAAGTGCAGTCTGTTGCACTTCTCCGATCTTCTTTGTACTCGATTTTCTCTTCCGAAGGTGCCAAAAGAGGTTTTTAGTGGATAACCCATCGATAGGTCTGTGGGACCTGGGACTTGGAGTAGGAGTCGTCGAAGGCTCCGAATCAAATACAACCACTTGTGTTTTCTTGTGTTATTTTTTTTAAATTTCCGCTGTGTATACTTTGATTTCAAAACGAGAAAACGAGTTTTCAAAAATCACATGATTCCCCCCCCCCCCCCCCCTCTCACGTGCATATCAATCCAACAAAAGGGGACCAGTCAGTGGCAAGAAAATATTATGTTGATGTAATCAGAACTGACTCGTGTAAGACTTGCTAGACTTAAGATATCGTAGTACAAGTTGTCCAAGAGGTACCGATATCCCGATCGATGGAGGGCAATGAAAACATGCAATTTCATCCCGACTGACTATATGGGGTTACTCGAGTAGCCATCGATCTCCACTCGGGGCTCAAACAAGAATTGATTGTGTGTCTCTCGTGCAAACACGACGTCTTCGCCTGGTCGACCAAAGATGTTACAAGTGTTTCTCCGACTATGATGACTCATCAACATAACATGCTTTTGTAGGACCATTGATGTTAGATAACATATGAATAAATATTATATATAAGATAGGATGACTAACTATGAAATAATTTAAAACTTAACATAAGTGAATTTGTTTAGGGGATAATAATAATAGTTTGATATATATATATATATATATATATATATATTTATGTTATTGGAATTTTATAGATTTATTAGAAAATTTCTAGTTTTTTGTAATAAAGTTTGGAATAATTCATGGGATGATGCTATTAAGGAAGGAACATGTTCATTTGATTTACCTATTTAAAGAGGAGTTGATTAATTAAAATAAACCTAAGTTATATTATTACCATAGCTTCATTTGGCACCCGACCCTTCTCCCCTTCCCTTGCAATTTTCGCCTGACGCCACATCCTTCCTTTGCTTGACGTCGCAACTTCCTCTATTGACCCATCTCCCCGCAGTTTCCTCCGCACGTCGCCCACTTCTAGTTTTTCCCATCTGAGCAGTGAGGTTGGGAGTTGGTGGTTGCCAGAGATTGAGACACCGTCGACAACCTCAAAAACCCCTCAGATTGTTGCCATCGCCAACCTCCGCTGACCCCTCCCTTCTCTCTTGTGGTTCCATAGACGCTACTACCGACAACCTCAAACCACTTGACTCTGTTGCCTCCGCCGACCACGATGATCGGTTGTCAAAAAAGAAGGAATAGTAGGGATTTGAGCTTGAGAGAAAGCACTGGATTTGAAGACTACTGGAACGTTCTACATTAAAGGTGGGTAGTTCCCTCTTATTCTTTTTTAGACCCTTTGTACTTGATGCATAATTTTATTTTATTGTTATGGTGGTATACATAGCTTACCTCGACTCTATGTTTGATTGATTCTTATATTGATACTTGTTTTGCTTGCCCTATTATTTAATCCATTGAATATTTATACAGTCTCCTTGTTATTATGTTTGATTGTTTATACACGTACAATACCTTTAGATAGTGATATAACTAGTGGTGTGTACGCTAGTATATGGTGATGCTTGTTTCTTGTCTTTATTTGTTGTGTACATGTAGATCTTGACTGCCCATGAGACCATCCGTGGTAGCGTATTTTCCCACAGTTTATAACTAGATAGCTACGTGCATGCCCTGTCTGCTCATGAGACCATCCATGGCATAACATTTCTCCCGCAGATAGTGGCCACTAATAAATTATGTCTGCCCACGGGATCATCCATGGTAGAGTGCTTCTCCCGCAAACAGTGACAGCTTACATTCCCCGACTGATGATTCAGCTACAATCAATAGTTGTTATATACTTGTTATATGTTTATGCTATGTAAGGATTGGATGTATGTGCCATATTTGGTTGTTCCGGTTTGTGATTCCTAGGTTGGTAATTTCCTCTTACTCTTGCTAGTAAGTAACTGAGGATTTTCCCTTTTCCCCTTTACTTTTAGTATCATGTACTATTTGTTTTATACCCAAAGAATATCTTATACTCACTATCCTTTTTTTTTCCTTTGATTTCCATATTAGCTGGTATAAAAATAAAGTCATGTCGCTCGGAGATTCCTGGCTATTAGTCCCATGTCGCCTGAGATGTCTTTTATTCCTTGTTTCGTCATTATGGCACTTTGACTTTCTAGTTATTTGAAATTTTCTTTGAAATTTATTTTGAGATTTTTCTATTAGTTGTTCTAATTAGTCAGTTTTTGAATAAAATATGTTATTTGTTAGACATGTGTGCATGCAGACTTTTTCTTATTTATGTATTTTAGTTAGGGGATGTGATGTTATTATTCTCTTTACTAGAGTGTTTGCGATGTGTGGCTTCGTATCATGTTACATTAGCATTGTCACTAAAGGGTATCTCTCCATTATTGGATGACCATTTATACCCCTAGAGCGTGACAATTTTATTGGTATAAGAGCCTAGGTTGCAATACCGATTTATGGGTTTTTGCAATACCGATTTATTGGTTCGAGGGACGAAAAGCCGAAGTGGAAGCCTGCTCGAGGAGAAGGTTGGAAATTAGGTTCGGATGAGCCCTATTTCGGTTGATCGAAATCACTCAGGCGATCGGAGCAGCGGAAGAGCTAAAGTGGAGCTATGGAGCAGTTAGAGGCGCCTTCAATAGGAGTTAAAAGCCGCCTTCGCGACCTTCAGGCAGAAGATGCCTTCAATGGCTAAAGGCGCCTTCAACCAGCCATGGAAGGTGTCTTCGATAGAAAATTCTGGCCATTGCGGAAAAGGATAAAGTTTTATCCTTTGCCTCACTGGAGGCGCCTTCTAGCCCTGTAGAGAGCGCCTTCAACCTACGGATAAGTTTTTCCATGGGCTATAAAAAGACCCCTGGATCTAGGAAAGAGATAACAACTTCTGTATTCATTTCCTAGCAATAGTCTGAGCTATTAATGTGTATAAGAGACTTCTCCACCTTCACCGAAGGAGACTTTTTAAGAGCTTTCATTTGTCTTGGATTAACAACCACCTAGGTTATAACTAAGTAAATTTTGGTGCCTCGTTCTTTAATTTCTTATTATTTAATTTTATTTGCTATTGTTGCTAACTTGAGTTAAAAGATCGAGAAGGTTTTTAATTTTTCTATTTCAGGCAACTCAACCCTCTCCAACCGGCCTACCTAGTCGTACACTTACTCAATGGTTTCCTTAGTCTTTACTTAATGGAGCTCGAGCTGTTTAGCACTAGCACGGAGACCTGAGCAGGTCTGACAGAAGATTTGCACATATTCTAGACCGAATTATCCTGACCGGGCATTTCATGCCCGGACCAGTCATGCTGTCTCGATCTCAAGTCTTGCAAAGGAGTGATCTACTCAAGTACGATAAGGCTAGAGGTAGTTAGCACTCCATGGACGGTCCAACCTCCTACCCTGAGCGTCTTGCAGATAGTAGTCACCTGACGCTACTTTTAACAACTTTATACAGCCCGTCCCACTGAGGTGCTAACTTGGTTACCTCTCCTACAGGCTTTGTCCTTTTCCACACTAAGTCTCCTTCTCCGAAGAACCGGGGAATCACTCTTCTTTCGTAATTTTGACATAATCATCGTCGATATGCAGTTAACCGGGCAGCTGCTCGTTCTCGGGTTTCATGATAAAGTCCAGTTCTGAAAGTCGCCGCTCAACATTTTTCGCATCATATAGCAGCCTTCTGACGAATGACACCCCAACTTCTATGGGCACAACTGCCTCACTACCGTAGACCAGGTGAAATGGGGTGAGCCCGATGCTCTCTCGTGGAGTCGTGCGGTATGCCCAGAGGATACTAGGTAGCTCTTCCACTCAATCGTCGCCTACGTGATCTGGCTTGACCTTCAAACCCAAACTATCTTTCTGTTGGTGACCTCCGTCTGCCCATTACTTTGAGGATAAGCCACGGACGTGAAGGCCTGGGTTATTCCGAATCCTCGACACCATTCCTGGATCTTGCGTCTTTGGGACTGTCTTCCATTATCTGAGACCAGCTTATGCGGTATTCCGAATTGGCATAGGATGTTCTTTCATAGAAATTGAATAACGACTTCCTCAGTAATCCTGGCTAGGGCTTTTGCTTCCACCCATTTAGAAAACTAGTTTACTGCTACAAACAAGAATCATTTCCGACCTGGTGCCCTTGGGAACGATCCTACAATGTCCATGCCCCATTGATCAAAGGGGCATGAGACTATTGAGGCTTTCAGCATATCAATCGGCCGATGGGTTAGGTTCTGGTGCTTTTGGCAAGATAAGCAGGTATTCACCAATCGTTGGGCGTCTTTCTGCAGAGTGGGCCAAAAATACCTGGCCAATAATACTTTTCAAGCCAGCATTCTTCCTCTAACATGGTTACCGTAACACCCCTGATGTACTTCTTACAAGACATACTCCGTTTCATCCGCACCTAAGCATTTGAGCAGTGGTTTAGAAAATGTCCGCTTGTACAATTGATCCCTAATCAAAGTATATACGTGAGCTCTTCTCCTGATCAATTTAGCTTCTTCAGAATCAACAGGTAAGACGTCTTACTGAAGATAAATGATCATTAGGACTCTCTAGTGGGTCGACTCTTCTATATTGTTCTGTAAGTCTATTAGCGCTATTAGGAAGCTTTGGGCTATTGACCTATCCAGCACCCAAGTGGTCAAAGAGTTGGCCATTTCGCTAGGTCATCCGCCCTTTCATTATTTGCCTGGGGAATCTTAGTCTCTGTGACTTCCTTGAAACCTTTCTTCATTTTCTCACATGCTTCCCTGCATAACTGTAACTTATCACTATTAACCTCAAAGTTGTCCGCTACTTGCTGAGCTACCAGCTGAGAATCTGAATAAATGACCACCCGGGTGGCTCTGACATGCCGAGCTACTTGCAACCCTACTAATAGTGCCTCAGACTCCGCCTCATTATTAGTGGATCTGAAGTTTAGCCTAACGGTCAATTGCAGAATATCTTCCTGAGGATATATCAGAAGTATCTCTACTTCGCTTCCATGCTAGGTGGACGACCCGTCTATGTAGACCTTCCAAGTTTCTTTAGAATAAATTTGATGGACCTCTATCAGAAAATCTGCCAGGGTCTGCGCTTTAATCGTCGTTCGGGGTTGATACTGTATGTCATATTCTCCCAGCTTAGTTGCCCATTTGATGAGACGACCGACTACTTCTATGTTGGTAAGGGCCTTCCCCATGGTACTATTGGTCAGGATCATGATCGAGTGTGCTAGGAAATAAGGCCGCAGGCGATGGGTCATGAGAACTAATCCGTAAACTAACTTCTCCAGGGTCGTATACCGAGACTCAGTCCCTTTCAATAGATAACTGAAAATATATACTGACTGTTGTACATCATCCTGTTCTTTCACCGACACCGCCCCCACGACCTCAAGGGTAGCTGACAGATAGACCCAGAAAGGCTCCCCCGCAATAGGTTTAAATAGTGAGTGCAAGGTCTCCAGGTGTTTTTTTTAACTCTTCGAAGGCTTGGTTGCATTCTTCATCCCATTGAAACTTGGATGCTCTCCTGACCCCCCCCCCCCCCATATTGTTGTAGCGTGTCGCAAGTCTCTTCTGTGTCAGAAATCAAATTTATGGCTAAGGTGGATTTGATGAGGATGTCGTCTACATAGACCTCCATGTTCCAATTCATCATTCTCTGATAGGTAGCTCCTGCATTTCGTAATCCGAAAGGCATGATGGTGTAATAAAAAGTACCATCTGCCGTAATGAAGCTGACCTTCTCTTGATCTTCCAACACCAGAGGGATTTGATGGTATCCCTGGTAAGCGTCGAACATGCAAATCCTTTCGCAGCCGAGGTTGAGTCCACCATCTGATCAATCTTGGACAGCGAGTAACAATCCTTAGGGCTAGCACGTTTGAGGTCTTGGAAGTTGATGTAGACTTTCCACTTGTTATTGGGTTTTGACACCAGGACCACATTAGAGAGTCAGGGCGGGAATCATACTTCTCTAATGTGCCCTGCCTTCAAGAACTGATCCACCTCAACTTAGATTATCTTATTTTGCTTGGCCAAGAAGTTCCGCTTCTTCTGCTTGACCGACCTGGAATTGAGCAAAAAATGTAGTTTGTGCTCAGCTACTTTGGGCTTGACTCCAGGTAGCTCTTCGGGGGACCAAGCGAAGACGTCCCTATTGCGTGTTAAGCATTTGACCAGATCTGTCTTGATCTCGATCAGCAAGTCGCTAGATATGCAGGTGATTTCGGACGCTCGGGATAGAGCTGGACCTCCTCCCAAGTTATGTGTTCCTTTGCTATAAGTAGAGGTTCCTCTTGGATGACGTGAATCCCGCCATCCTGGGTTCTTTGAGCCTTGCGGGCCTCCGCCTTCACCATGTTGATGTAACACCTGCGAGAGATCAATTGCTCACATTTGACTTTCCCAACCTGGTCTCCTATAAGGAATTTAATCTTCTAATGGAAGGTGGATACTGTCACTCGGAACTCGTGCAATACTGGTCTTCCCAGGATGACGTTGTAGGAGGATGACGAATCTACCACAATGAAAGTGTTTCTTCACGTCCTCAATAGGGGCTCGCTACCCGGAGAAATGGCTGGCTTAATTTGGCCCATGGGTCTTACTTCATTGCCAGTGAAGCCGTATAATGAAGTGGCCACGGGTTGGAGCTCACTGGCATCAATTTGCATGCCCTCAGATGCATTCCTGAACAACATGTTGACAGAGCTTCCAGTATCAACGAAAACCTTGGTCACACGATTGTTAGTTATGACGGCTTTGATTATTAGGGCATCATCATGAGGGAGCTCCAACCCCTCCAGGTCTTGTGGCCCAAAACTGATTGTGGGCCCGACAGCTTGCTCCCGACTGCATCTTACAGCGTGTATCTCCAGGCGACGCTAATGAGATTTCTAAGCACTGGAGGAATCTCTATCTATGAGCCCCCCAGAGATCATGTTGATCTCTCGAATGGCTACATTTCCCCTGTTCTCCTCCTCCAATGATTCTCTTGGCTCCTTGCCAGAGCATAGCTGCTGGCTTCCTTGACCTACGTTGTCGATTGAGGATTTACCTAACTGACCTGCCACAACCTGCTGGCCGACCAGCAACCTCTGAAGTTGAGGCACGATCTCTGGTCGAGACAGGCCTAGTTCAGTTGCGCTCCGAGAGTCATGTGCAAATTGAACACAATCCCTAGTCGTATGGGTGTTAGACCTGTGGTAGGTGCAATAGCGAGGTCCCCACTGATCGGGTCTTGGGGCTTGGACAACTTCTACCCTTTGGGTCATCCGAGAGTCATGCCTGAGAGGGAATCCCTGGTGTGCGAGAGAGGTTGAGTTGGCTCTTGGGGCAGCGTCTTCTTTGGTTTGTTGGCAGGAGCAGGCGCCTTGTCAGCTTTCCGTCGAGCTGCCTAGGCTTCCTCTACGTTGATGTAACTGGCAACCTTCCCTAACATCTCATTGAAGTTCTTCACAAGCTCTCGGATGAAGGCTCGGAAGAACTCCCCTTCTACCAGACCATGGGAGAAGGCGCTCATCAGTATTTCAGAGGTAGCAGATGGGATATCCTGGGCTGCCTGGTTGAAGCGTTTGATATAGCTTCTCAGGGCTCAGTAGACCCCTGCTTGAGGGCAAAGAGACAGTGATCTGTCTTTTGGTACTTCATGCTACTAATGAAGTGGTGCAAGAAAAAGGTCTTAAAGTCATGGAAGCAGGTGATGGACCTATTCGGCAGCCCATCGAACCATTTTTGTGCCGAACCAAACAGAGTGTTTAGGAACACTCTGCACTTGATGGCGTCATTGTATTGGTGCAGCAGCGCAGCGTTCCTAAACTTCTGATGATGATCCTCTAGGTCCTTGCTATCGTCATACTCTCCAATAGCTGGGGGCTTGTACCCCTTCGGTAGCTTCTCCTCGAGTACTCTTTGAGAGAAGGACACCTACTCCTCAGGCTCACTCCGAGGCTCCTCCTTGAGGACTATGACTTTCTCTTTCTTTGAATCCCTAGGCAGGGAGCTCTCCGCGATAGAAATCTGTGGTTGCTCTTTCTTATGGTAATAGTCCGGGCCTTTCTGGTGATAGTCCGGTCCGGGCTCTCAGTAGAAGGCTGGAGGGAAGTCCTCGGGCTATTTTCTCTTAGATCCCCTATCCAAGACGCGAGTCGGGTCCTTGAAAATTACAGACATCTTGTACGGTCGTGGAGCAATGGTTTGCTTTTCGGAAGCCGCCCGCCTCTTGGCCTCCCTGAAGAGTTCATACTCTCCTGCTGTCATGGTGACGTTGATTCTTCCAGTATCCTCCATCTTCACGTTCCAGAACAGGTGAAGGAAGTTCTCACAGACGGCGTCAAATTGATCCTCTCCGGAATCTGAGTCAGACAAAGGCCAGATGAGTTGTTGCTGGTGTTGACGAAGAGACGACTAGGACACCCTTATTGTATGTACCCCAGAGAACGGACCCCCACTTGGCACTGACCGACAGCGATGGCTAAGTCGGCAGTATTTGAGCTCTGCGCGTACTTAGACAAGCACACGGAACGTTAGAGGTCAGAAACCAGGGAAAAAGTCCCCGGAGCAGGCATTCCGACGCTCAAGTCAGGTACTTTTTCCTAGAAGAAGAATGTATGAAGGAGAAAGAAAAGTAGAAGATAAGTGCAAATGTGCGAGAGAGCGTACTTGCTCAAGGGAGAGGACCTCCCATTTTATATAATAGTGCATACCTCTGGAGCCTGACAGGGAATGTCGGGTGTCAGGACTTGTCTGGTGATAGAGGACGCGTTGCATCCTCTCATGGATTGGAAGAAGGTTCCATTCGCAGATGACCGTAAACCATTGGGATGTTCCCTGACATACAACAATTATTCTCTGACAGGCGGTTATGATTCCCTGACCTTGTTGTCGCGTAGCGCCTTCTATCCTGCCTGGGTATGACTAGGGGCAGCTCGAGATGATCTGTCAGGTGTAATACCTGACCTAAGTCTTGATGAGCACGAAGAGCTGTGGCGAGATCGCTCAAGAACTGACCGGGAGTTGACCTACTGAGAGAACCAAGCCTGGATATAATCGAGATGTGAAAACCCGACTAGTCGGAGCAGGTCAGGCATCACCCCGATTGCACATCCTGATTCAGATCTAGGATCCTGATCTGTAAGCACCCTACCGGGCATCATGCGGCTGATGACTCCAGGCGGTCCTATCTCTTCTTTCCCTAACTGTTGACTGTCACATACTCCTAACTATTGACTGTCACCCTCCATGACTTCTGATTTTTACGTCTCCTTGACTTCTGACTGTCACGTCTCTTTGACTTCTGACAGTCTGACCCTACCATTATTGTGGCAAAAGGCGAATACGCTCGCCCCCAGTGCCCCCGCCAACCTATCCCAAGGCCAACACGGAGGAGGTAAATCACGAGCGGCTATTAGTCTTTGGAATAGTGACTAGCACATAAGGGAGGTATTTACCTCGGATTTACCGAGATTCGAACCCCAGACCTTATTGTGACAATATCTCATGTGCTAGCCACTAGACCCATCCGAGGGGACGTCTGACCCTACCATTATGCACCATATCAATATACAATTTGTCAAGTATTATCAATAAAATAGGCAAATCCAAATTAAATTATTTTTCACACGTATTAAAACATACATAGGGGAAAATGGTCGAGCACATCAAGTTATAAGTATTGTTGTACCAACAATCTTCTTAATCCCCTATTACGGATAACTACTCCTTTTTATAAATTGTGTAATGGATGGAGGCTGTTTGACAAATAACGGGATCAGATTGATAGCCAACGTAGGAAGTGCGCAATTAGAAGTGCATCAGATATTATTGCCATGAAAAGATATTGTTTCTTACTTTGGCCTGTTGAATTGGATTCCAGACATGCAAATGATGTCCATCCACATTACTAAGAGAATGGATTTTTGTTCACTGACAGGTATGCTGTTCTCCAGGCCCATGATTTAATATCCAACAAACTGCCGTGTCACAAACATGAACCCTCATCCATCACTACTTCTCATCCATCAATTGCCAAATAAATGAACGACAACTTTTTACAGAGTAGGCCTAATCAAGGAACAAGAGTGGCATGTTACATCATACTTCAAACAATGTAAACCTTGTATGTATCAACATTCGTGCTTCATTGATACGACCATCACGAATAAGAAGATTGATGATCCATTTGTAGTTTTGTTCAGAGGCCTTTTATATCATGCTCTTGAATCATCATATTGAATATTCTAAGAGCTAAATCAACGAAATCTGATCTCTCACAAATTCTTAAAACAACATCAAACATGTAATGGTTTGGTACAAGACCATTCGATAGCATTGAGTCGACGATATGAATTGCTTCTTCATATTGAGAATTAAAACCACAAGCTTCTATAATTGTTCTACAAGTTAAGGACCCTTCATTATCAATGCCATCATAAGCCATTCTTGCATTGCCAACATTTGTAAATTTGCCCTACATTTTCACTACTTCAGCCATAACAATAGGGACCGACTCAAGTTTCATTTTAAACACTTGAGCATGAAATTCTGTTCCAAACTTAATTGAACCCATCTCACCACAAATACTTAAAATCCTGGCTAGAGCAACACCATCTGGCCTTTGCTTTGTTTGGAGCATAGACTGAAATACAGACAATGCATCGCATGAACTACCATTCTTTGAGTATGTATCAATCAAGGCAGTCCAAGCAGGACATTTCTATTGGGAATCTTATTAAATAGTCTGCAAGAGTAGTCTATATTACTAGAAGCTAAATATATGGTCATCAATAAAGTGGATATAGAGATATTTGGTAAGAAGCAATGCTTCACAGCGAATGCATGCATTTCCTTTCCTGTCTTTGAAGCTTTCATTTTGGCACAAACAGGGATAGTCGTAGCAATTGTGACAATGTCTGGTTTGATTCCTGTTTGCTGCATCTAAGCAATTGACCTTAGTGCTTGTCCGAACATATCCCCACACTTGCAATACATATTGATCAAACCCGCTAGAACGAATACCATTTTATGGTAGCTCCTCGAGCTCTTTGGAACAAAGCCATGAACTTCATGGCCTAAATACCTTTTCGACAGTTCTCCTATCGCCAGAAGGGTAGAGGTTAATATGACAGAATTAGGCTGTATCCCTTTGCTTCCCATTAATCTCTAGTACTTGATAGACTCCCTGTACAACCGTTTATGTGCAAAACCTTCTATTACTGCTCCCCGCAAAATAATATATCTTTCGGTAATTTCATCGAATACCTTCATTGCCATCTGAAAATCTTGCCACATTTGAAGTACATGTCGATCAAACTAGTGTGCAACAAAGAAGAAGTGTAAAATCCATTCTTGATGGGAAGCCCATGTAGCTTCGCGCCCTGAGTGAACGAGAACAAGCCTACAATGCCCTTAGAGAAAAGAGTGACGCCGCCACCTCACCTTAGCAGGGAGATCCCACACTTTCTAGAAAGGGATAAATCATAAAGGCATTTTACATCCATTAAAAATTGACTTGAAAATCTGTTGAATCTATCGAACAATTCTGTTTCCACCCCTAACTCTCGCATCTCGATGAACAAAGAGAGGGACGTGTCTCCCCTCCGCTTGTCTATGACAACGTTCCTCTTAAGCAACGTGTTCTAGGAGCCTAGATCTCCTATATCACAAAAAAAAATAGAACAGAGGATGAACCACTTATAATTATGATCGGATCATCACCACAATCCAATCGTAATTGGTTGTGATCCCTCTCTACGTTCACCGTCTCGACCTAAAGCCATAAAGCCCTTATCAAATGGAGGTCGCCCCTCGCCCGAAAGTCACCTGGAGGCTGCCCCTCGCTCGACACCAGGCTACTTGGTCACTTGCCTACTATCGGTGGTTTCCGGACAGCCTACGACCACCCGTTTCTAACTAAACTATAATCTGAGAGGACGATAAATCTAAGGAGGAATCTTAACCAATTGTGATCGAATCATAGTCACGATCTAACTACAGTTATAAATGATTCATCTCTTGATCCATTTTTTTATGGACCAGAGGATCTATCTCGCATGTTCTAATATAGACAGTCCTCAGCGAGAGCATGTGAACAGTCTTCTAGCATCATCTGGAGTGCGGGTGTATATTTGGATGAGCTTAACAAGGAGGAACTCATTGGTCTTAGGCCATGGGTGCGCAAGTGGATATGAACCTAGTGGCCAAAGGCGAGGGCTTTAAGGCGGTGTCAATTATTTGATCAATCTTAATTTATTTGGAATTATGTACTTAACTTATTTTAAAATTAAATTAACCCAATTGAATTTATAAATTAAATTGGTTCAACCAGCTACTTCGATTTAACCTCTATTTCTATTTGTGACCCTGAAAATGTTAAACGTTTATAATTTATGCGGTGCCAGGTAAATTAGCTTGCACTCACGAGATAATACTCATAATAGACATTAACAAATATCTGGGTTATAAAAAAATCAAACTACAAGGGGTATTCTGTAAAGGTTATTAAAAAAGGTAAAATAAAATTATCTAAAAAAGAGAGCACCTATGTTTAATATTTTCAATCAGTAATTGAGTTTTTTATTTTTTTATTTATTTGTTTTAATTTATCGATTATTCTCATTAGATTTTGTCTTAGATTTAAAGGTTAAGTTATAATATTAAACAAAAAAAAAAAATCGGAAAAAAAAACGTTGGGCACAAGATGTGCGGCGGTATCAAAACTCTTTCGATCCTTCCTTGTTTTTGAATATATCCTGTTTGGATATGTGTATCTTGTATCCCTCGGCTGTTGGCACCAGAAGCTGCAATGGATTGCAAACATTTGCACTCGGTTACCGTCGTCTACCCCAAACCCAAAACCATCGGCAATCGATCGTCGATTCCTCCGCCCTTCACCTTCCACTCCAAGCCACTTTCATGTTTCTCCGTCCAATCGTCCCGGATTCCCAAGTTCAGGGAGGCGGACGCCTTCCCCGACTCGCTCCCCCTCCATTCCAAGAATCCCCACGCGATCTGCAAAGACATCCAGCGCTTGGCACGCCTCGGCCAGCTGCACAAAGCCCTCGCCATCCTCGACTACCTTCAACACCGCGGGATCCCGGTGAATATCACCACATTCGCTGCCCTCCTGTCCGCCTGCTCCCGCCATAAAGCCCTCGCCTTTGGCCGCCAGGTTCATGTCCACTTGCGCACCCATGGCCTAGAGGGCAATGAGTTCCTCCTCGGTAAGCTCGTCCAAATGTACGCCACGTGCGGGTCCCCAGATGATGCTAGAAGACTGTTCTCGGAGCTCTCGCCGAGGACTGCCTACACCTGGAACGCGCTGCTCAAGGGGAACGTCGTCAGAGGAGGCAAGCGGTGGGGGGACGCGTCGCTCTCTCTGTTCTCCGAGATGCGGGAGTTAGGGGTGGATACGAACGAATACACCTTCTCGTGCTTGATCAAGAGCTTTGCAGGCTCGCCCTCTTTCACTCAGGGCGCGAAGATACATGGGCTTCTCATCAAGAATGGATTTTACACTTCTTCCCTGTTGCAGACTAGCCTGATCGATATGTACTTCAAATGCGGCAAGATTCAGATGGCAATGAAGGTATTCGATGAAATTACCGAGAGAGATATTGTTCTGTGGGGAGCAGTAATAGCAGGTTTTGCACACAAACGGTTGTACAGGGAGTCTATCAAGTACTTGAAATTGATGGGAAGCGAAGGGATACAGCCTAATTCTGTCATATTAACCTCTACCCTTCCGGTGATAGGAGACTTGTCGGAAAGGTATTTAGGCCGTGAAGTTCATGGTTTTGTTCTAAAGAGGTCGAGGTACTACCATAATATGGTATTCGTTCTAGCAGGATTGATAAATATGTATTGCAAGTGTGGGGATATGGTCTCTGCGAGACGGGTTTTTTATGGATCCCATGAGCAGAATGCAGTCTCATGGACTGCTCTGATATCAGGATATGCATCATGTGGAAGGTTTGAACAAGCACTAAGGTCAATTGCTTGGATGCAGCAAGAAGGAATCAAACCAGACATTGTCACAATTGCTACGGCTATCCCTGTTTGTGCCAAAATGAAAGCTTCAAAGCCAGGAAAGGAAATGCATGCATTCACTGTGAAGCATTGCTTCTTACCAAATATCTCCATATCCACTTCATTGATGACCATGTATTCAGCTTTGGGTAATATAGACTACTCTTGCAGACTATTTAATAAGATGCCCAATAGAAATGTCCTTGCTTGGACTGCCTTAATTGATACATACTCAAAGAATGGCAGTCCATGCGATGCATTGTCTGTATTTCGGTCTATGCTCCAAACAAAGCAAAGGCCAGATGGTGTTGCTCTAGCCAGGATTTTAAGTATTTGTGGTGAGATTGGCTCAATTAAGGTTGGAACAGAAGTGCATGCTCAAGTGTTGAAAATGAAACTTGAGTCAGTCCCTATTGTTATGGCTGAAGTAGTGAAAATGTATGGCAAATTTAGAAATGTTGACAATGCAAGAATGGTTTATGATGGGATTGATAATAAAGGGTCCTTAACTTGTACAGCAATTATAGAAGCTTACGGTTTTAATTCTCAATATGAAGAAGCAATTCATATCTTTGATTCAATGTTATCAAATGGTCTTGTACCCAACCATTACATGTTTGTTGTTGCCTTAAGAATTTGTGAGAAAGCGGGTTTTGTTGATTCAGCTCTTAGAATATTCAATATGATGATTCAAGAGTATGATATTAAGGCCTCTGAACAAAACTATGAATGGATCATCAACCATCTTATTCGTGATGGTCGTATCAATGAAGAATAGATGTTGATACATACAAGGTTTACATTGTTTGAAGTATGATGTAACATGACGCTCTTGTTCCTTGATTAGGCCGACTCTACAGAAAGCTGCTGTTCATTTATTTGGCAATTGATGGATGAGAGGTAGTGATGCAAATTTGTCCAACGTAAGTGATGTACTTGCTTCCCAGTGACATTATACAATATAGGGTCACTGCATAAGTGGTTTACTTGTTGCTCAACAGTTTGTTTTAATTTCTTCCTTAATGGCATTAGCCTCTGCTCAATATAGTGTCAATGCATAAATGGTGAACTTGTTGCCCGCTGAGAAAATACAATAGTTCACCATATGACACCTTATATGTGAATTACATTTAAGTTTATATTCCTAGTATGCTTGTTATTTGCAAAGCCAATAATCATTTTAACATTAACTGGGTCTTGAATGGGCTGGTAGTAAGAGCTGTTAAGAAAGATTGTGTCTGAAACAATCAAGTTAACAAGCTGTAAACTGCTTATGCTGCGTTTGATTAGTATTCTGGTAATTTTTTGATTTCATTAGCATAATTTTATAAGTTTTCTGCACTGATTTTTTGTGAAGGTGCATCAACAAATAGCCTGGACTCATGGGTTGTATTTTGTGAAGTTCCACGTTAAGAGTAGAGGAATTTGATTTATACTTATGTTCTTCATCACCTTCTTTGTGAAATGCTTGACCCTTCCTTATGTCAAGATTATTGTGCATTTTATTGTATAGTTTGATTTTGTCAAGGAAAATATCCTGATTATGTTGTGTAATATTTTTCACTTAGTTTAAGGCTTTTTGGCCATGTAATCTCTAATCTGTAAGATTTATCAAGCTTCTCATTAGCACCTAGATAAAATTTCAGAATAAATAGTGGATTAGTTCTTTTGATCTGGGGGAAAAAATAGTTCTTCAGATAGGAGTTACACTTTTCTTTGGTAGATTCTTTTAGAAGGATGCTTGTGAAGTCGGTTTAATTTGATTACATATGTAGTCTTTGCAAGATGATATGTGGCTTCTTGTTTGTTCTCTTCCTATATATCTCAATGCAAAACTTGAATATTCCCTTTTAATAAAGATTGATTTTTTAATATTTTCAGTTGTAGGAGGTTAATTCACGGTTCATGTGCTGTAATACATCATTGTCATGTTAGCAAGTCCTGTTACGGTCTTTTATGAAATTTCAGAGCACTCCTTTGAACTAATACACAATTGTCATATTAGGGGATTAATCCATGGGTCAGGCACTTTGCTGTGTGATAGTAGACCAGTCTACTATTGCAGTTAAGTAGTCCTTTGGAAGGTTCGAGGAAGTCCTTGATCCAAGATGGCATTACTTGCCTTGGTTTCTTGGAAAGAAAATAGCTGGCCGGCTGTCACTGAGGTTGCAACAATTGGATGCTAAGTGTGAAACTAAAACAAAGGTTTTCTCTCTAGCTTGTTAATATTTCTTATGCCTATTTGATATTCATCATAAATATAGATGATTAATATAGATGATGATATAATAGAGGATAAATTTTAATGACGTAGGAAATTCATATAACCAACCTACCAAGATAAAGTTTGGTTGTTGCATGCCTATTTGATATTCATAACTACTACTTATTCATTGTGTATAGAGAGAAAATATTGCCTTTTCTTCCACTTCTAAGTTCATGAAAATATAAATTATGGCGTGGAAACGTGATGTTGGGTAGGTCTCCCTTTCTAAAAAATAAATTATCCTTGCGAACACAAATTAAGATTTACATCATAATAATAGATGCATACACTCAATAAATACATTCTCCAAAAATACACTAACCATAGAATTTGTTTGCAAATGGATTACAGCAACACCGAAGAGCCTTCTTATTTGAAGCAAGTACCAGCTTTGCAAAGCCATAATTACACGAAATCAAAGCAAGGTCAGCTAAGCTCGGGCCGTAACCTGGTAAATTAATCCGGTGAAAACCAAATCTCCTATCCATATAGTCTACATCATATTGATATCTATAATGGTTAGTTATGTTTTTAATAACTAAGTTTTTGTTTTCATGTAAAAAGTAGGGTAATAGAATAAATAATAAAAATTTATAAATTATTAATTAATTAAGAGAATTTTATTAGTTAATTTATAAAATTTTAATTTTTAAAAAATATAATAATAATTTTGAATCTTGATAAATCAGGTAATCGTCAATTCGAACTGTAGTTAAGTCTACTCAAACCATCAACAATGACTTGTCGTTGTCGTGCTATACCTAATGCTGCCAAGTACTTAGATTCAGCATCACCTTCTGACCGTTTGATCTGCAGTATCTTTTCATACTGCTTGGAGGCGCCTTGGACCTTGTTGGAGGCGCCTTGGACCTTCGAGATAGGATTTCCAGGATCTATTTAAAGGTCCCTGGAGCTAGGAAATAATCATTCATTCAAGCATTCAACTCTGTAATTAATTCCTAACAGCTTGTGAGCGTTCTTATTGTAAAAAGGCTTCTCCACATACAGTAAAGGAGACACTCTTAGTGCGCTTTTTCCACCGCCTTGGATTAACAACCGTCTTGGTTGTAACCAAGTCAATTTCTGGTCTTCGTTTTATTTCTGCTTTTAATTTTATTATTGTTGCTGTATTTTTGAGTTGAAAGCCTTGAGGAGGGTATAGTTTTATTTTTCAGGTAATTCACCCTCTCTTGCCGGCCCCGCTGCACCAACAAGTGGTATCAGAGTCAGACTGCCAAAGGTGTGCTCCTTCCATAGCAAAGAAGGGAGACGCAATTGTGCTCCTTCCAATTTTTCAGAGACGGTCAAGCAAGCGGGTTGGTGTTGATGATCCCGCAGCTCAAAGGGAGAAGGAAGATGGAGGCGCCATTTGACAGGCCAGGTCATAGCGTCAGGCAATTAGACGTAGAAAAAGTGAGACTTCCAGCCTTTATTGGATGAAGGCATGCCCTCAAAAAACTTATACCCAGTCCTAGATTGCACCATGATGATGGCGGGCTCAAAACGCTTGAGGGAATAGAAGTAGTGGAAAAGTTGAGGATGTTGGTATCCCAAGATTATTTTGATGTGATCAAACAAGTTAAGTTAGGTCCTGTTATGATTTGATCCCTGTGTCTAAGTATACAGGAGCTTAGGAGCACAAGAAGTCGAGCGAAAGATGCGACTAACGAGAAGAACGACATGAGAGAGAGCCAACGAGCTCGGTGTGTCCGAGGGAAGAGGTACTACGGAAGAGTACACTGGTGGACGAGAAGGACGTATGCAACGTTTGAGGGACGAGAAGCCGGAACGGAAGCCTGCTCGAGGAGAAGGCCAGAAATTGGGTTCGGGTGAGCTCTATTTCGGTTGACCGAAATCACCTAGGCGATCGGAGCAGCGGAAGAGCTAAAGTGGAGCTATGGAGCTGCTAGAGGCGCCTTCAACCGGAGTTGAAGGCACCTCCACGACCTTCAGGTAGAAGGCGCCTTCAACCAGCCATGGAAGGCGCCTTCGACAGGCAATTCTGGTCATTGCGGAAAAGGATAAAGTTTTATCCTTTGCCTCACTGGAGGCGCCTTCCAGCCCTATGTAAGGCGCTTTCATCCTATGGATAAGTTTTTCCATGGGCTATAAAAAGACCCTTGGACTTAGGAAAGAGATAACAATTTCTGTATTCATTTCTTAGCAATAGTCTGAGCTATTAATGTGTGTAAGAGGTTTCTCCGCCTTAATCGAATGAGACTTCTTAAAAGATTTCATTTGTCTTGGATTAACAACCATCTAGGTTATAACCAAGTAAATTCTGTTGTCTCATTCTTTAATTTCTTATTGTTTAATTTTATTTGCTATTGCTGCTAACTTGAGTTGAAAGATCGAGAAGGTTTTTAGTTTTTCTATTTCAGGCAACTTAACCCCCTCTAGCCGACCTACCCGATCCTGCAGAGGAGTCAAAGGAACTTGATACAAGTGACAATGAATCATCATTCCACACATGGCGCGGAAGGCGTTGGGAGCGAATTGGGACAAAGGGATACCAAAATACTAACTCAAGGATGAGAAGAAGGAAGCAATGAGAAATCGCAGACCGCCAAGAAACTGATCTTTAAAGAAGGTCACGAAGCCGGTAGGGGGAGGATATGGATGGTCATCAGGCCCAGGGAGGCGTAATTGATATGCTTCGGACAACCTCAAGCTGGATCATATAGATTTAAGGTCACTCCTGTCCAAATCTGAACAAAAATAGGCATACTAGGGCACTATCGTATCTCCAACCATTATCTAATCAATAAACGAAGGTGTGATGAAGGAAGAAGGAGAAGTACTTACACGAAAGGAAAGACTAACAAGCAGAAATGAGCAAGGGAAGAGAGATTGGAGGAAGACGATGCACTAGTAAACCACTACGAAAGGTCTTTAGGGTTTTTAAACTAAAACCCTTAAGGAGCATCAGGAGTCGAACCGGACAATCGAAACAGTGGAGCATGCTATGACCGTCAGATCAAGGGACATAAGTGCCCTGGGGTCGTGTGTAGAAAGCGTGCGTCAGACATCATCACAAGTAAAGTTCAGGGGGCACTTGTCAGCTCCCTATGAAAGGACATTTATAATGGACATGATAGGGAAATCATGGAGCTGATATGCAAACAGGAGCACCCTACCTCATGAAGACCATGCCTCGAGGATTGAAAATTTTAGGCGATGGCCTCGGGAAACGAAGCAAGAGACAACGGGAAATATTGATCAAAATTTGGTGCCTCCACCCATCCTCAGAATTAGAGTAAGGTTCAAATTTAACTAAAGCCTTATGTAATGCACTTTGTGATCACAGGAGCATTAGGCTAAGTCCACCAGCCCAATTCCTTCTGAGCCACAAGTGTTGTCCTGCCAAATCATTTCTCGGTCGGGATTCTAAACTCTCGCCCCCAGCGCGAGTTATAAGTGAACATGCTCTCACCTCCAGACTCGCGCCTAAGTGCGAGTTATAAGTGAGCATGCTCTCACGCTTCCAGACTCTCACCCCAGCGTGAGTTATAAGTGAGCATGCTCTCACGCCTCCAGAGTCTCGTCCCAGCGCGAGTTATAAGTGAGCATGCTCTCACGACCAACAACCTCTCGATCGGCATTCCATACTCTCACCCCAACGCGAGTTATAAGTGAGCATACTCTCACGACCAACGACCTCTCGGTCGAGAATCCAGACTCTCGCCCCAGCGCGAGTTATAAGTGAGCATACTCTCATGACCAACGACCTCTTAGTCGGAATTCCTGACTTTTGCCCCAACGCGAGTTATAAGTAAGCATGCTCTCACGACCAACGACCTCTCAGTCTAGATTCCAAACTCTCGCCCCAGCGCGAGTTATAAGTGAGCATGCTCTCACGCCTCTAGACTCTCGTCCAGCGCGAGTTATAAGTGAGCATGTTCTCACGCCTCCAAACTCTCTCCCTAGCGTGAGTTATAAGTGAGCATGCTCTCACGACCAACGACCTCTCGGTTGGGATTCCAGACTCTCATCCCAGCGTGAGTTATAAGTGAGCATGCTCTCACGCCTCCAGACTCTCGCCCCAGCGTGAGTTATAAGTGAGCATGCTCTCACGCCTCCAGACTCTCGTCCCAACACGAGTTATAAGTGAGCATGCTTTCACGACTAACTACCTCTCGGTCGGAATTCCAGACTCTCGCCCGAGTGCAAGTTATAAGTAAGCATGCTCTCATGCCTCCAGACTCTCGTCCCAGCGCGAGTTATAAGTGAGCATGCTCTCATGACTAATGAGCTCCAGGTTGGTATTCCAGACTCTTGCCCTAGCGCGAGTTATATGTGAGCATGCTCTCATCAACGACCTCTCGGTCGAGATTCCAAACTCTCGCTCCTGCGTGAATTATAAGTGAGCATGCTCTCACACCTCCATACTCTCGTCCCAACACGAGTTATAAGTGAGTCTGCTCTCACGACCAAAGACCTCTCGGTCGAGATTCCAGACTCTCGCCCCAGCACGAGTTATAAGTGAGTTTGCTCTCATGACCAACGACCTCTCAGTCGGGATTCTAGACTCTCGCCCTAGTGCAAGTTATAAGTGAGTATGCTCTCACACCTCCAAACTCTCACCTCAGCGTGAGTTATAAGTGAGTATGCTCTCACGCCTCTAGACTCTCGCCCAAGCACGAGTTATACGTGAGCATGCTCTCACGACCAATGATTTCTTGGTCGGGATTTCAAACTCTCGTCCTAACCTGAGTTATAAGCAAGCATACTCCCACCCTCAACAACTCATGGGTCAGCTTTCTACACTCTTGTTCCCGGGAGGGTTATCAGCAAGCAGAGCCTTCACTAACCCCCCTCAGGGTCTACATAAAGTAAGGAAGTACTAGGGAGGTAAGGAAAAAAGAAACATGTACAAAGACCAAAACCCAATCATATTTGCATTTATTTGATAAAATACAGGAAACACTCCTCAAAGGATCATTTTTGCATTTGAGACATCTAAGCGATCATAGTTCTCTTCTAGTATCAGCAGCCAGTTAGCACCTCGGGCAAAAGTGTCCTGCTTGACTTGCCTGCTCCAGATAAGCTTGAGCTTAAATCAGCTTCATCTTGGTGGACTGAATAATGCGACGTTTGATAACGAACCTGTCACACTCGTAAAACAAATTAACAATTTGTTATCCATGAACCCTTTACATACACAATGATGTTGTAATAACAAGCCCAGGATCGAATCTTTCGAGGAACTAGCGGTCGGATGATAACCTAGGATTGCACGTTATTTCTATTTTTGGGGTTTTTAATATGTAAACGGGGGAGTTTAAGCTTTTAATCTAAATCTAACAAATGCAAAGCACAACAATAAGAAATTAATCTTATGCACAAATGAAACCTAACTAGGTGCCAATGATCAAACCATAACACATTGTCACTCTACGTCATAATTAAACCATCAACACTCACTTAAACTAAGAATGAACAACAAGACATAAATGAATATGATCTAAAGCAAAATTTAAATCTTAACTACAGAAACTAAACTTCTCAACCGTGCTACAAATTAAGCTAAGCAAAATTAAAAACAATTTCAAACTCAATTGAAACTAATTATCCAAAACACTTAAATTAAAACAATTAAGCTAAAAAGAACTATGCTATTGAATCCAAATAACATAAACTAAAATCTAAATCTATCAACAATAAAAAGAATGCAAAAATTAAACCCTAATCCATCTCAACACCAAACCAATCTACACGGCAACTTCTCCTTGCTGTCACACAAGGAAGCATCCATGAAACCTCACTTCAGCAATCGGGGAAGACAATCTCAGTAGCTAAACTCAGCTCAACCTTTACCAGATTCACCGGACACCTCTCCAAGCGAAGCTGATGAAAATCAGAGCCACCCAACTCAGGAAATGTGTCAATCTGTGAACTGCAAACTTAGATCTGATGTGGAGAAGATGATGGATGGAATGTCGTCGGGAATGGTCCAGAAGCAGTGGAGGAACGCCACCAAAGCTCACTGATGGGAAGCGGAACCCCTAATCGGAGGAACACCTCCAAATTTGGTGCGACAGAACAGAGGTTCGCAGACACAATTCTGCCCGTAGGAACGCCTTGGAGCGAAGTCAGATCACCGGAAGCTGGTCACAAGCATATGAGAACATCGTCGCTGATGAAGTTGGCCGGAAAATGGATCTAGAAGTGGAGATGGGGTCGGAATCTCAGAGAACGCCGCGTGACGCGAACGCTATACTGTGGAGGAGATCGACGAACCCAAAGGGTACTGTAGCTTCTGTTTTGAGTCTGATCCAGATCTAAACGGACGACTGAAATTGATTTGGAGCTTGATCAATGGTGGAAAGTCACTTAAAATCCGATCTGAAGGTGCTGATCTTGATCTAGCATTTGGATCTACTCTTCCTTAGGTCGGATTGACCAGATCTTCATTGGATGGTTCAGATGTATCCAATCTTTGATGAACGGTCCATAATGGAAGAGGTGTGTTTCTCTTTCAAATGGAAGAGGCGTGGTTCCCAATGGTCCGTGGGGCCATGTGTTTTGGTGTTTGGGCAAATGGTTTAAGTTGGGTTCACCCTTGTTATTTGATATGTGTATGTGAGTGTGTAGGTATGCATGATACATATGTGACTCAGGTTGATGACTTCGGGTCTGGTGAAAGATGGAGCATCCGAGGGACCGTGGACAAGGCAGCGAGGACAAGAGCCAAAGGAAGTAAGCTTGAAGGCAAGATGTTAAGGCTGCAAAGAAGCGTCCAGTGAGTCATAAGGGTGAGGGTACGAGTGCACGAGAGATTCTACTCGAAGTAAAATCTTAGTTTTAGGGTTTTACTGTTGCGTTACTGTAGCAGTATTGTAGCAGTCGATTGCATGTTTTAGCAGTCGACTGGTGCAGTCGACCGCGCAGTCGACTGAGTGCGAACAGAATGTTTTTGTTCATTCGGTCAGTGTGGATGAGTCGACTGCTAGTTTTAGCAGTCGACTGGTATCGAGCCGTTGGGATATAACGGTCGAATTTCCACAGAGGGCAGTCGACTGCATGTTTTGGCAGTCGACTGGTAGGTGGGGCTTTCAACCCGCGACCTATATAACTAAGGCTTGGAAGCTTGGTTATCCCTGACGAAATTAGTGATGGTAAACCCTAATTAGTAGTCTACTAGTCTCAAGAGTCTTGGTTGGTGTTGTGGTGAGGTTTCTCCACCCACAAGGAGCGACTTGAGATAGCTGGAGTTTATCGGGGGCTAATCCACCGACGAATAGGGATCGTCAACCTCAAGGACACATCGTGGAGTAGGAACAAGGAATCTCCGAACCACGTTAAATGATTGTGTAACTTGGTTTGATTTCTTTCTTGTCTTTAGCTTTCTTTGTATTCATATTAGTTTGTATTTCCGCTGCGCAAACTAACAAGTGTAGGAAGCGAGTATTTAGGGGTGTCGTCTATCCAACCCCCCTTCAAGTCGGCCACCGATCCCTCCGGGGAGAGAGTATGAGCGAGAAATGGAGGAGAGAGTGTGATTGGGGGAGGGGTTGTCTGAGAGGGAAATTAAATGACACAATGATTGGGAGAGAGATTGGGTGAGTGAGAACTTAATGCGGGCAATGATTGGGAGAGAGACTACCTAGGAGTTAGGGTAATTAAATGAGGCAATGATTGTGAGATATAATGCTTAGGTGAGAAATTATTATTACAGTAAATCTTGTTGGCTAGAATCTGGTCAGCTAGAAATCTCTATCTTCGAATTATAATGCACGCATGTACATGCATGTAATTAATATATAAATATGATATTACTAAAATATCCTTGTACATGCATGCATGCATGTATTCTGGTTGGCCAGATTCTGGCCATTTAGCATTACCCTTAGGATGCGTTTGGTTCGGGGTTATCCTGGATAACCTTTGTTATCCATCCAGGGTTATCAACCAAAACTTTGTTTGGTTTAAGTAATTGACGATCCCGAAGTTATGATGTATGCCTGACACATCAGCAATTTGGGTATATATCCCAAAATCAGAAAACCTCAGCAAAGTGGGGTTTTCCTTGATTCCGAGGTTAACAAAAATTTTAAGACAAAATTACCCTTTGAGACAAAAATAACCCTTCAGATTTATAAAATGTCAATCTGCCCTTGGATATAATCAAACTTCCGATTCACAAAAACCCCTAGCTAGTTCGCCGCTCCTCCTCTCGTGCACACGCACGTAGCTTTTCCCTCTCGCGGCGATCCTCCCTCTCTCAGCGATCTAGCGGCGTTTCTCCATGACAATCCTCCCTCCGCGATGATCCTCCCTCTCGCGGAGATCTAGCGGCGTTTTTCTGCGACGATCCTCCCTCTCACACACACGCCGTGTTCCTCCCTCTCGCAACGATCTAGTGGCTTCCCCCCTCACGAAGTACCCTAGTGATTTCCCTCATGCGACGATCTGCATGAGGAGGACCATGGAATCTTATGGAAACATCAAGATTGGCGAATAGGTTTAGCGGAAGTTAGGCGATCAAGGAGGTTAACTATTTCTTTCATATGTACTGTTGCTAACTATGAATATGGCTTTTTCTGGCACTTCTATCAGGTAAGTTATGCGAGAAAATATTTTGCATATGTGATTTTATGGTTTATTCTATATTTTAGCACATTTTTGTTTCTTTGTCCAGACTAAGTATTTCCACTGGAAGTTTGTTGAAGTTCTACTCAAATTCCATAATTGTCGTGATGCCTATCAACCTCTGTTGTTAAAATTGAAATTGTTCTTCAATATAGCCATAGATACCTTTGAAGGCTTGAAATGGATATACTTTATTGATCATCACTAGTATCTTCAACTATGGTTATTATTCATTACTTCTATGCCTCGTTGATAATTTTCTTCTCCATCAAGAATCAAGATGAAAACATTGTATATACATATGAAAGCATTATATAAATGTTCATTTTGTTAAGACATGATAGAAAGCTAAGGGATTTTTTTTGCTAACAAGATAAACAAGATTTAAGCTATTCCTACCGAGATAGCCAGAGAGATGCTTGATTCATGATCTTAGCCAGAGATATTATTAAGTTTTGTTGTTATATTTATGTTTTGATGATAGTATGTCCTTACCCAGCCTTGCCTCTTCTCTGTTCCACTGATACTATCATCTATAATATTTATACAAGGAAATGCTTATGTTATTAAAGCTTCAGTTTGTTAGTAGCATGATAGTACATTTTCATTTCATTTTTTCTCTGATGTATTAAGGTCAATTGACGAAATTGATTCCGTATCCCCACTTGCTTCAAGCCTTGCTGTTGGCTTTTCGGGAGCTTTAGCTGCTGCTGCTCCTCATTCATTTGACACTGCTAAAACTCGGTCCTAGAGTATTAGTCATACCTAAGCTAAGGTACAAATTCCTTGGACATAAGTTTGCTAACAATTTATTTCGGATGTCACTATTCGAGCACTTATAATGTTTACACATTACATTATTTGCTATGAAGTCATGGCAGAATACAAGTTTTACTATGCAAGTAAATTCATAGTTCTAAAAAATTACTGATAACCATCTTGATCGGCCATGGTGGATTGCATCGTCTGTGTTCGATATGATATTTGCTGATAAATTCAAGTGTAAATGGATTGACTTCAGTTTACAAATAAATTGAAAAAAATCTGGAATTTAAATAATTATAAACACTGCTTCAAGCCTTGTTGTTGGTTTTTCTGGAGTTTTAACTAGTGCTATTTTTTCATTCATTTGATACTGCTAGTATGAATTGGTAAAATATAGCAACCTTGAACAATGGCCATGTTTCTGTCATGTCACTTTTTTTAATCATAATTTATAGAAGCTTAATACTCTTGCCAAACCTTATAATTGTCAATCTACTCAGTACGTCACTTATCTATATCTTATTCATTCATTGTGTGTATGTAATATGATGGTGCAAATATTAAATTGACTATTTTTTTTAAGCAGTACATTGCCATGGAAAGAAAGCTTTTGAGATGGGAAGCTCCAGGATATTGGCTAGAGATAGTTGTCGGAATGTCTCCTGCTGGCAGGAACATTATGTTCTTCAAAGCTTCTCTGTTCCACTGACGCTGACCTCTATGCTCAATTCATTTTTCAGAGATCAACAGTCAAGATTATTCTAGCACAACTCTAGCTCTGTTTTTGTTTCGTTGGTGGGAATGTTGAATTTGCGGGGAGATAAATTACTGGGAAGAAAGTTATTTGTGGGGAGAGTCTGATGCACATGATGTATTTATTCTAAGTCTGTTCATTAGAACTAATTTTCTTTTTATTATAAAAGCTTTTTAGATTACAAAAAAATAATGAAATATGTTTTCTAGTGGTGTTGCAATTCTAAAAGTGGTAAAAAAATTATTAGAACAGTTTGAAAATTTTAAGCATAAAAGGCAGGACTCAAAGTTAATGATGGAAGAGTAATATTGTTGAAGATTTTGAAAAAAATGTCAAAAGACATATCTTTCTAAGATTATTAAAAAAGATATTTCCTTTTAAAATCAAATAAATTAAAACAATTTGATTTTATATTTTATATTATAATAATTCTAACTAAAACTCAATCGAAAACTGAGATCAAATTTGACTCACAAATAATCAATTATTATAATTAATATTAATATTAATATTATTTTAAAAATATTAATTAAATATCAAATTAATTTAGTTGTGAAAATATTTAGGACTGAACTAGGGGTAATATAGTAAATGTACAACTAGGTTATATAGTAAAACCTCCAAACAAACAAGTTTTTGTTACATTACTTATGATCGAATCAAACAACATTAGATTATATTATATTCTTTATAACATTGGTTATGTGATTACTTGATAATCACATAACAAAGGTTATGATTGATAACTTGAACCAAACGCACTCTTATTATTATCATATCTATCTCTCCGCTCCCTTTCCTTCCCTCTCACACTGACCCTATAATCTTTTTTAGGTAATGCTAAATGGCCCGAATCTTGCCGGCTAGAATATGGTTTGCTAAGCCATGCTATGCTATGCTCTGACATTTTATGCTAAGTATTTATGGTAACTCTTGTTAAGTGATATGCTATGTTCTGCTATGTTATGTGAACTTATCAAAGTTAAGTCTTGTCATTTGCAGTGATTAAGAGAATTTGACCAATTTTAATCGTGATATTAGATGGTATTATGTGGTATATTAAATACGGGCGATCACCCTAAATGTTTACACAAGGGCGAGGAGTTTTTTTAACTCATTCGGTCTATTTAGGCCAAAGCCCATTTAGACTAAAATCCATTTAGCGTTAAGCTCATTTAGCCCTAAGCCCATTTACACCAATGCCCATTTAGCCCAAAGCCCAAAGACGAAAGCTCATTTAACCCAATTAGCCCAAAGGTCATTTAGCCCATTTAGCCTAAAGGTTATTTAGCCCAATGGGCTTTGGGTAAATTGGGTTAAATGACCTTTGGGCTAAATGGACTAAATGACCTTTGGGCTAATTGGGCTAAATGGGCTTTCGCCTTTGGCCTTTGGGTTAAATGGGTATTGGTGTAAATGGGCTTAGGGCTAAATGGACTTTGGCTTAAATGAGCTTTTACCTAAATGGCTGAATGGGCTAAAAAAACTTCTCGTCCTTGTGTAAACATTTAGGGTGGTCGTCCGCATTTAATATACCACATAATACAATCTAATATCACGATTAAAATTGGCCAAATCCTCTTAATCACTGCAAATAACAAAACTTAACTTTGATAATTTCACATAACATAGCAGAACATAGCATACCACTTAACAAGAGTTACCCTAAGCACTTAGCATAAAATGCCAGAGCATAACACAACATGACTTAGCAAACCATAAGATAAGATAAGATAACATAACATAACATAAGAGAACATAACACAGCAGAGCACACCACAACTTAACAAGAGTTACCCTAAATAGCAATCCTAACTATCCTTGTGCCATAACCATAACGCTCACTCGGTTTAGGGCTGATCATATACGCGCAATGCCTGTTGGATGCACTCGAGGATGTGCAGAGTTTGGACATTCGGACCGCGTTCGATGATAATAGAACTAGCGGTAAGATGTAGTGCCCCATCTGGACTCAGTGTGATCTTCCCTTGGACTCAGACAAGCTTCCCCAAGTCAACTGATGCGGCTTGCCTGCGAGCGATCTCTGCCGCCACATCGAGGTCGTCACCGTGTTCGGGTTGTGGTTGGAGGAAAGGGATGCAGGGAATGAGGCCGCTGTCATCGTAGACAAGGATGGTCAGAGTCTCGTCGGTGCCCTCCATACTCACCACGACCCCCATAGTCTCAACCCGCGCCACCGACCTACCTTTCTAGGTGAACGACGGAGGAGAGTTGGGGTGGGTGTGGATGGAAAGGGACAGGAAATCGGATGCCCTGAGTTTGAAATGTATAGCTGGGTCAACGGTGGTCATGTTGATAGCTAGCAGCGGTGCGGGTGGGATGAGCGTGACGAAGGAGAAGGAGAAGAGAAAGGAGGCGTAGAGGGCGGTGATGGTGTTCAGCTAGGGTGATCTTAATATAGACAGAGATCAATTCACTTAATTGATGCTCTGTGTGCATCAATTAAAACGATGTACTAGATAGCGAGGAACAGGAGAGGACAGGACGACACAGCACGCGAGGGGACAGGAGGGACAACAGTTGATGTGACGGTACAACTCGCGAGTTACCGTGACAGCACAACACGCAAGTTGACGTAACGCGACAACCATTGAGTTCAAATAATCGACGTGACGCGACAACACTCGTAGCATGGGTGTGGTATGCATGCGTTCAAATAATCGACGATTTTCAGTGGAAGAGGGAATCACGATAACGAGCGAGCGGGAAGACCCGGATGCAGAGGAATGTTGTCCGTCCATCTAAATTAATTTTTAAAGTTTCCATCCATTGATCCATCCATATATTGACCTCATAATCCATATATGTTTTAGTTCTTTGGGCTTAGTTCTTTTGGGCGTTGGGCTTTGTCCTTTGAGTTAAATGGGCTTTGAGCTAAATGGGCTTTGGGTTTAGGGTTTTTCCCTTTGGGCTTAGGGCTTTGGGCTCATGGTTTTGGGTTTAGGTCCTACGGCGTCTACACTCCATACTCACCACCACGGCATGAGAATGTTTATAAAGGAAGAGAACTGATGCAGATGTTAAGAAGACTCACTGAACAACTTGATGATATAAAATCCCATGTTACCAAAAGCAGATGCAAATTTTGAGTGTTATCAAGAAGATGATTATTGCGCACTAACCTACCTTCAAGAGGTATGTTCAAAAACTATTGTTACCATTTATGCAACTTCCTAAGAAAAATATTCTTTTAGATTTTGACATTGTGCTCTTATTTTGGAAAATTTGCATGCAACCCCTAATCAGAAACAAAATTTTGCATGCAGTCTCCATTGATAAAAATTTTTATTTTCACTTCCCAGTCAAATATAGTGGATACTAATTTACCTAACTACCCCTGATATTTTTAAGTATAAAAAGTAAAAAATAAGTATATTTCTTCTTAAATTCGGTACATCAAACTAGAATTTAATATATTTTTTATCAAATTGAGCATGATTTTTTTTCCACCTCAATTGGATGAAAAATATACTAGATTTTTTTTAAATGATGCTCAATTGGATGAAAAATATACTAGATTTTATTTAAATGATACTGAATTTAGGAAAAATTATAGTGAGTAGGAAAAAAGTCATACTCAATTTGATAGAAAATCTTGATTCTAGTTTAAAGTGCTGAATTTAATAGAAATTATACTCATTTTTAGACTTTTTGTACTTTAAAAATATGAGGGGCAATTTTGATAGAAAATATACTCGATTCTAATTCAAAGTGTTAAATTTAAGAGTAATTATACTCATTTTTATATTTTTTATACCTAAAAAAATCTGAGGGGCAATTAGAAAGCCGTGCTCAATTTGATTGAAAATATATTCGTCTCTAATTTAAAGTGCTGAATTTAATCGAAATTATGCCAATTTTTAGACTTTTTGTACCTAAAAAATATGAGGGACAATTTTGATAGAAAATATACTCGATTCTAGTTTAAAGTGTTGAATTTTTAAAAAAATTATACTTATTTTTGGACTTTTTGTACCTAAAAAGCTGAGGGATAATTAGATAATAATATTTGCACGAAGGAATTGAAGTAAATAAGTGAAACCAAAGTTTTGTGAACATGAGGATTACATGTAAAATTAACATTTTGATTAAGATTTTTTCTTTAATTTATCATTCTTATTTCATGTAAGGCTTAGGTTAAATTCATAAAAAAAATCCATTTAACCACGAAAAAATTCATTACAAATCTATAATAAAATTAGTAAATAATCAAAAATCAATAACAAAATTAGATAAATTCATCACAAAATTAATAATAAAATTGTTAATTTTACGAATTTTCGTTGTTAAATGTATCCGTTGCAATGTTGCCACGAATTCTGCGACGACCGCGAATAATCCTATGTTTAGGGTTGCCGTGTGCGAAGGCTGGGTGGCAAGGGTTTTGTTGCCGTGTCCGAAGGAAGGCCGGTGCGAAGGGTCTCTCTCCGGTGGTTGTAGATCCGGCGGCTCGGGTGCGAAGGAAGGTTGGGTGCCAAGGGTATTTATCTTTCTCTCTTCGGTGGTTGTAGATCCGGCGGCTCGGGTGCGAAGGAAGGTTGGGTGCCAAGGGTATTTGTCTTTCTCTCTCTTCGGTGGTTGTAGATCCGGCGGCTCGGGTGCGAAGGAAGGTTGGGTGGGAAGGGTATTTCTCTTTCTCTCTCCGGTGGTTGTAGATCCGACGGCTGGGCCGCCGGATCTATGACCTAGAGGCCAGATCTCTCGCTCCGGTGTCTGCTAGAGGGCAGATCCAGCGCGCAGCCTGGTGTAGCCTGCACAGCTCCGGCGTGCTAGAGGGCAGATCCGGCGGTCTACCTTTCGCAGCTTGGTCCAGCCGAGCAGATCCAGCGGCCCAGCCGCCGGATGTGTGGCCTGCGCAGCCCTATGTGGCCGTGCAGATCCGGCGGGCCACTGGATCTGCCGTGTGCAGCCTGGTCCAGCCGGGGAGATCTGGCGGCCTGGTCTTCATAGCCCTATGAGGTGCGCTCCCTGCCCGTTCTGTTGTGCGATGGGCCGTTACCCTGCACGTTCCGGTGTGCGATGGGCCGCTGCCCTTGCGCGGCCAGGCCGCACGTGCCCCTGCACGGCCTGGCCCTGCTATTTTGTTGCGAGTATGCTGATTTTTTTTTTTGTTTTGATTTTGACAGTTCATTGTTTTTACAGGTTCCTTATGTAGAGGATCCAAATACTCCGAAGAAACGTTTTGTAAGTTTTTCAGGTTTTCTTCTATCTATTTATAAATGACTTTCCTTCTTTTCAAGGCAACGACTGGACTCCTCATGCTGATTTGGTGCAGTAGATTTTGATAAAAGTAGGTCTGCAGTCATTAATTAGTGATTAACTTATATAATTATCATAATTAACTAATTAATTAATTAGTTGAGAAAATTGTGTGTGTACTTACATTGGGGAAAGATAAACCAAGAAAGAGATGATGTTGCCCGTATTAATAGGGAGCATTTAAAAGAAATCCATGATAAAAGAAATAAAGAAAATATTGAAAACCAAGATTAAGTGGATGATTCGTATTTAATTAATTACCTAGTATTCCAAATAGAATGAGTAAAATACCTCCTATATCAGGGCCCATCTTGATGCTTGCGAGCTATCGAATTAGAAGAGCAATTAAGGGGGAAAATAATACAAAAAGATTGTCTAAAAGGAAGTAGAAAAGCAAAACATATGAATTTGTGTTTTCTTGTGCTTCCATCAATTGTCTTTTCCATTGAGTATAGAGGCATTTTGTTATGAGTTATTTGCTAAATTTAAGAATTTTGTTAACTCTTTAACAAACTAAAGTAAAAGAGTGATTTAATTAGGATGCGTTTGGTTTGCTAGATTAATTAATTTATTAAACTGTTAATTACAACAGATTATAAGCCTCAAAGGATTACTTGTATATATATGGCAGTTGGAAAAAAGTTGACTGGGAATTTAGAAAGTGAGTGGATATAATGGATTAAGAAAGTAATTAGAAATATGAAAAAGAAAATGTTCATATAAAGATCTTAAATTGTTTTGTGAAAATTCTTTATGAATTTACTTTGGCTCAAAATTTCGATGACATAATATAAGGGGTTGGTTATCAATAGTATTAACTCTCCCAGAAACATGGGAATTTGTAACTAATCAAATTTTAATTAACGATTGAATGAAGTTATTAGATAATGAAGGGTTGTTATTAGATAACGCTCGAACATGGGAATTTTGTTTTATTTTTAATTTTCTACTATATTATTAGTGACTGAGTTTTAAAATTGGTCCCTAATATGATGATGTTATTCACACTAAATTGTATTGATAAAATATTATGAAGCAATCATAATGCTTTCAATGAACCAAAATATCATGATTTTCATAAACATATAACCCCCAATATTTGGTTAAGTTTCCAGACAAACTATCAAGGAATAGATATCATCTACATCCTAAACAACTCATGATCTTTAAAAAGTTTTAATACGCTTGGAAATGGCTAATCCTAGATTGGTTCATCATCATCTTCAGTAAGCTGTATGTGTCCCAACTATTTTGGATTGGCTACATATTTTGTATGCCTCCATTAAACTCTGTGTGCCTATAATGTATAAATAATACCTTAAGAATGAAAATAACAACAATTTGATACTTTGTCATATTAAAGCATCACAAATCATCAGTATTTATCAAAATTGTGTTACAGCCAAAACAACAAATATTTTTCCTTGCACTATGTAAGCAAATCAAAAGGAGCATCTCTTGGATTCTTTAGTTAATAATTATATCTTACTCTAAATAAAATTGTATAGTAATACTTCTATCCTAAATATTCTCCTTCCTGGGCCTTGGTATGACATGGTTCCAACAATGACAATGTGACAATCTCTTAGGCAACTACTAAGCAAAAAACAACAATAAAAGAATGATAAAGCAGGGGAGTCAACAAGGGTGAGATAAAAAAAATGATAAAGTGCAACTTTAACATAAAAAAAATTTAGACGGATGCATGCAAAATCTATACCCACTAGACTGAACATCTATTTAAATGTTAAAATCAAATAGCAATTTGGTTGCAACATATTGAAATAAATAATTTGCATAAATTATTGATAATAAATGTTGGAAAAAATCAATAAATATTAGAAATAATAATTAATTCAGCATGAAGAGCATTTGAATTGGTTTACTCTTTAATGTTTATTGTTTAGGTGAATTAAAAAATTTAAAAAATGATGAAGTATTTGATTTTGCATTTAAATATTTTTGCATGGCATAATTTTTAATGAGATAATTAAGAGCAAATATAGATATGACACCTATATACATATATATCTTAAAAACTTCTAAAGATTTTCATATTTTGAAATTTTAACTAATAGTATTTTCAAATGCCAACTTCCATCTAACTATTTTAAAATATTATTTTAATATATAGAGTTGTTTGCATATCACATGGGTTAAAATCTACTGTGTAAAAACCTGAAAAATTTAATTAAAAATTGCACAATGGTTTGAATTCTAGTTCTAAACTATATATACATCTCACATAATAATAAATATAACACTGCAATATCACATACCACTGCTAACAATTGTAACTATCATCGAATGAGCATGGATTGACATGCAATGTCCAACACAAGTACAATTGTGAATGACATCACGTGCACACATTGAGCCAATGTGTGGTTAAGGAGAGAAATTGATATAACTACTAATTGTCCTGAAACCATCTACAATTGCTAACAACTATAACTATCATCGAATGAGGATGGTTTGACATGCAATGCTCCACACAAATACAATAGCGAATGACATCATGTGCACACATGTAGCCAATGTGTGGTCAAGGAGAGAAATTGATATAACTACTAATTGTCCTGAAACCATCTCATAGGTGCAAGGTCTTATTGCCATAGTCATTATCTAGAAGTGACTCATCGTTCACAAGTAAATTATTCAATGTTATGTACGTTATGACCCATGTTCATCATATCCTAATCTGAGAATGAGTTTAACTTTCTATCATCGTAAAAGTGTGCCAACATTAATGATAATAAAAAGACTTAATCATTTCATATGTCAAAAACAATTAGATCATACTGTATTATTGTCTATCAATCCAATGAAATGATATCTACTTATAAAATTGTGCATCTCTGTTTCAGGAATCAGCTTTTATGTAATACAAAAAGCATAAGGAAAATTTAAAATCTATCCTAGTAAACTAGAGTGGTCAAATTAAAAATGAGCGCCACTTGTAGGAATGAATTTGCATAGAGAATCCGCATTCCCCGCCTCACCTAGCCATGTGACAATCCCGCATCGCATAGATGAGATCATGAGAAGTTGAAACTAAATTACTCTAAAGAAGCATTGGTACTCTTTAAAAAAAAATAAGAAAACTTCTATTGATAAAAATATTATAACATGGAAAAAGAAAAACTTGGATAACTTGACTCTCTTTTAGTTTTTATTTTTCCTTGTTTTAATATTTTTACCAATGCTTCTTTAGTGTAATATAGTTCAATAGTTTCAATAACTAATGCAGGTTGCTAGTTTTTTTTAATCTAATATTTGTTTTGACAATCAATAATTGATCACGATTTGGTTTTGACAATTATTTGTTTTGTTTATTCATTATGATAATAATTAGTTGGTTTATAAAGAAGAGCACCATTGATTGAGATTGCCTTTTCTAACCAGCGAGTACAAAAACTTAGTTTGGTCTTTTCTTTTTGAGTTGTTGTGGATATATTTATCTATTAAAAAATGAGAAAGTTTATGGTGGTCTCAAATTTTTACTAATCTTTATGATAAGTCAATTAACACGATGAGGGGAGCTCATTATGTATGCACTGTGGCTATATCTGTTGAATCTTTGATTGCTTGAATCTTGATCAGATAACCATTTGTTTGCTGTACTCTCTTCTCTTTTCTAGGTTTTTATTGCAAATTGTGCCACTTTTTATCCTCCTTGATTTGTATGGTTTTTCTTTTGTGTTGCAAGTGACTAGAAATAGAGTCATGGAAATACATTAATGATAAGACATAACCATCATTATTTTCCACTTATCCAGGGTTTGGGGTTTGGGGTTTGGGGTTTAGGGGTTTTGCGTTTAGGGTTTAGGGTTTAGGGTTGGGGGGTTGGGGGTGGGGGGTGGGGGTTGGGGGTGGGGGTTTGGGGTTTGGGGTTAGGGTTTTAGGGGTTAGGGGTTAGGGTTTTAGGGTTTGGGGTTTGGGGTTTGGGGTTTGGGGTTGGGGTTGGGGGTTGGGGGTTGGGGGTTTGGGGTTTAGGGTTTAGGGTTTAGGGTTTAGGGTTTAGGGTTTAGGGTTTAGGGTTTAGGGTTTAGGGTTTAGGGTTTAGGGTTTAGGGTTTAGGGTTTAGGGTTTAGGGTTTAGGGGTTTGGGGTTTGGGGTTTGGGGTTTGGGGTTTGGGGTTTGGGGTTTAGGGTTTGGGGTTTGGGGTTTTGGGTTTTGGGTTTTGGGTTTTGGGTTTTGGGTTTTGGGTTTTGGGGTTTGGGGTTTGGGGTTTAGGGTTTAGGGTTTAGGGTTTAGGGTTTAGGGTTTAGGGTTTAGGGTTTAGGGTTTAGGGTTTAGGGTTTTAGGGTTTAGGGTTTTAGGGTTTTAGGGTTTTAGGGTTTTAGGGTTTAGGGTTTAGGGTTTTAGGGTTTAGGGTTTAGGGTTTAGGGTTTAGGGTTTTAGGGTTTAGGGTTTAGGGTTTAGGGTTTAGGGTTTAGGGTTTAGGGTTTAGGGTTTAGGGTTTAGGGTTTAGGGTTTAGGGTTTAGGGTTTAGGGTTTAGGGTTTAGGGTTTAGGGTTTAGGGTTTAGGGTTTAGGGTTTAGGGTTTAGGGTTTAGGGTTTAGGGTTTAGGGTTTTAGGGTTTTAGGGTTTAGGGTTTAGGGTTTAGGGTTTAGGGTTTAGGGTTTTAGGGTTTAGGGTTTAGGGTTTAGGGTTTAGGGTTTAGGGTTTAGGGTTTAGGGTTTAGGGTTTAGGGTTTAGGGTTTAGGGTTTAGGGTTTTTTAGGGTTTAGGGTTTTTTAGGGTTTAGGGTTTAGGGTTTTTTAGGGTTTAGGGTTTTTTAGGGTTTAGGGTTTAGGGTTTTTTAGGGTTTAGGGTTTAGGGTTTTTTAGGGTTTAGGGTTTAGGGTTTGGGGTTTTGGGGTTTGGGTTTAGGGTTTTGGGTTTTGGGTTTTGGGGTTTGGGGTTTAGGGTTTAGGGTTTAGGGTTTAGGGTTTAGGGTTTAGGGTTTAGGGTTTAGGGTTTAGGGTTTAGGGTTTAGGGTTTAGGGTTTTAGGGTTTAGGGTTTAGGGTTTAGGGTTTAGGGTTTAGGGTTTAGGGTTTTAGGGTTTAGGGTTTAGGGTTTTAGGGTTTAGGGTTTAGGGTTTAGGGTTTAGGGTT